>NC_041709.1:31789454-32089454 GCF_900700375.1 Denticeps clupeoides
TCACTAACTTTTTACAAGCAGTAGCTTTCTGAATTCATGTGGAAAACATTGTTTCTCGGAGAGATTTCACATAAAACGCCTTTAGCCAGAGCTAACGTTGAGACCACTCAAATATGTGCATGTGTGTTTGTGTTTGATGTAGCGTTGAGGGAATTGGAAGTGTTTTTGGCAACATGGATTCTGAGAAAACACTGGAAATTGCCAAAATCCTTGTGAGTCATCTGACAGAGTTTCTCAGCCAATTCAAGTCTCCAGGTAAAGTCGCTACCATGACACGACCTGAAATGTTACTAGTGCTTTAGCATGTAAATGGTAACATATGCCTTTGTAAAAATCTCTTTTATGAGTTTCTAGTTCACTTAATTTGAAAAGATTTTGACAGTTTTGCACTCTGTTCAGCATTCCTTTTACCTCCCGAATGTTCCGTCAATAACAGCTTGCCAAAACAACATTAAAGATGACTCGGACTGGCTGAAGGTCAACTTGGGTCCCTTTGCTGACAAAGTTGATTACTCTGAGCTGAAAGAATTGAACATCACCGGGGTAGGAGCCGCTCCAACATTCGCTCGTTCTCAAAAACTGTACAAAATGAAGAGTTACAAGTGACTTTTGTTGCCATGTCTCTCATTTAGAATGTCAAAGTCGTGTGAGGCCAATGTCTGTGTCTGTTTTGTTACTTGTCTCTTCAGCTGGCAGTTTTGGGCTCACTCTCTCCAGAACAGAAAGTCAATCTGCTGTTGGATTCCACAACTGGTGCTCTTGAAAATGTATCTGTTGTCACAGAGGTCTTCAGCAGTATTCTTCAATCTCCAGAACAGATGGACAAATTCTTCGAGTACTTTGTTCAAGCCACTAACGGGGTGAGTGGGGTGACTCCATGTATAGTTTTCACAGAGAGTCTCTGAAACCCCAGAGATATGAAAGAACAGTATTCCGTACCAAACAGGACTTGTGATAGTGGCTGAAGAGAGAGAAAAGACGCTTCTTTCTTCATAACTTGTTCCTCCTGTTCCATTTTAGGCAAACATTACCACCATATACAACACAGCTGTCAGAGACACCATGCTCAACCTGACTCTGACTGCCCTTGCTCCACGATTCGCCACCTTCGAAACCAGTGACTTTGAGCTGTGGTTCCAAGTGAATCTATTTGTTCTGCTTGCCAGTCTTCAGCCTGCCAGTCTCTCAGTCATACCAGTGAACATCAGCTGTGACTCCTTCACTGCCATGTAAGATGTACAATTCCTGATTGTACAACACACAAACAGGACAAACAATATAAAGCCTGGTACTCAACAAGAGTCTTTTGTATCCTTAGAATCAAGGGCCTTGATAAGGTTTTGGCCATACTTCCAGAAGAAGGCCTTGTGTCTTGCAGACATGACCTTGTGCAAGAGTTACCTAGTGGTACGTAAAAGCACTGTAATTGATAAGAATGCTTGTTTGTTGTGCTGGTATAACTGGACTGTGCGCTCTGTGGTACACCTGTCTTCCAACTGACCGATTTTCTTGTTTGTGTATTGATCTCACAGGCTGCATGGCACCAATTGATGTAAGTGAAGCTTGAGCAATTCCACATGAATACGCATTCTTACTAATGTCACTGCCATCATCTCCAAGTTTCAGGGAAACGAGTTGCACCGCTAAAATGTCCTGGCTTGTGCCGTTGCAGATTGGCTCTCTGGAAGGCAAGAGTCCAACAGAAGTGGCTGACTTGACGCTGAACTCTGGAGCACTGAATGACACCAACCAGATTGAGGCGGTCTTCCAATTCCTCGAGAACGGAGATGCCTTCCAGAATGTAGATGAGTTTCTAACAGCGGTGACAAACTCTCCTCAGGTATTTATCCAATGAACTGCTAGTGACCTCCTGCCAGATCTGTTTCAGGCACATGACTTGACTTGATGTTGTCTTGTTTCCAAAGCATCCTGCAATCTCCACTGCTGTCAGAGACATTGTGATGAACCTGACCTTCAACATCATCAGCACCCACTTCCCAACATTTGACACAGCTGATTGGGAGGCTTGGTTCAAGGTGAAACTCGTCCTTGTCCTCCCTAGTTTCACTGGCGAGATGCTCACCACAACAATCTCAAACATCGGCTGCACCAACTACCAAGTGGTGTAAGTGTTTGTGAAAATGAGAGTAGAACGCTTTTCACTAACCTTTTACAAGCAGTAGCTTTCTGAATTCATTGTGGAAAACATTGTTTCTCGGAGAGATTTCACATAAAACGCCTTTAGCCAGAGCTAACGTTGAGACCACTCAAATATGTGCATGTGTGTTTGTGTTTGATGTAGCGTTGAGGGAATTGGAAGTGTTTTTGGCAACATGGATTCTGAGAAAACACTGGAAATTGCCAAAATCCTTGTGAGTCATCTGACAGAGTTTCTCAGCCAATTCAAGTCTCCAGGTAAAGTCGCTACCATGACACGACCTGAAATGTTACTAGTGCTTTAGCATGTAAATGGTAACATATGCCTTTGTAAAAATCTCTTTTATGAGTTTCTAGTTCACTTAATTTGAAAAGATTTTGACAGTTTTGCACTCTGTTCAGCATTCCTTTTACCTCCCGAATGTTCCGTCAATTACAGCTTGCCAAAACAACATTAAAGATGACTCGGACTGGCTGAAGGTCAACTTGGGTCCCTTTGCTGACAAAGTTGATTACTCTGAGCTGAAAGAATTGAACATCACCGGGGTAGGAGCCGCTCCAACATTCGCTCGTTCTCAAAAACTGTACAAAATGAAGAGTTACAAGTGACTTTTGTTGCCATGTCTCTCATTTAGAATGTCAAAGTCGTATGAGGCCAATGTCTGTGTCTGTTTTGTTACTTGTCTCTTCAGCTGGCAGTTTTGGGCTCACTCTCTCCAGAACAGAAAGTCAATCTGCTGTTGGATTCCACAACTGGTGCTCTTGAAAATGTATCTGTTGTCACAGAGGTCTTCAGCAGTATTCTTCAATCTCCAGAACAGATGGACAAATTCTTCGAGTACTTTGTTCAAGCCACTAACGGGGTGAGTGGGGTGACTCCATGTATAGTTTTCACAGAGAGTCTCTGAAACCCCAGAGATATGAAAGAACAGTATTCCGTACCAAACAGGACTTGTGATAGTGGCTGAAGAGAGAGAAAAGACGCTTCTTTCTTCATAACTTGTTCCTCCTGTTCCATTTTAGGCAAACATTACCACCATATACAACACAGCTGTCAGAGACACCATGCTCAACCTGACTCTGACTGCCCTTGCTCCACGATTCGCCACCTTCGAAACCAGTGACTTTGAGCTGTGGTTCCAAGTGAATCTATTTGTTCTGCTTGCCAGTCTTCAGCCTGCCAGTCTCTCAGTCATACCAGTGAACATCAGCTGTGACTCCTTCACTGCCATGTAAGATGTACAATTCCTGATTGTACAACACACAAACAGGACAAACAATATAAAGCCTGGTACTCAACAAGAGTCTTTTGTATCCTTAGAATCAAGGGCCTTGATAAGGTTTTGGCCATACTTCCAGAAGAAGGCCTTGTGTCTTGCAGACATGACCTTGTGCAAGAGTTACCTAGTGGTACGTAAAAGCACTGTAATTGATAAGAATGCTTGTTTGTTGTGCTGGTATAACTGGACTGTGCGCTCTGTGGTACACCTGTCTTCCAACTGACCGATTTTCTTGTTTGTGTATTGATCTCACAGGCTGCATGGCACCAATTGATGTAAGTGAAGCTTGAGCAATTTCACATGAATACGCATTCTTACTAATGTCACTGCCATCATCTCCAAGTTTCAGGGAAACGTGTTGCACCGCTAAAATGTCCTGGCTTGTGCCGTTGCAGATTGGCTCTCTGGAAGGCAAGAGTCCAACAGAAGTGGCTGACTTGACGCTGAACTCTGGAGCACTGAATGACACCAACCAGATTGAGGCGGTCTTCCAATTCCTCGAGAACGGAGATGCCTTCCAGAATGTAGATGAGTTTCTAACAGCGGTGACAAACTCTCCTCAGGTATTTATCCAATGAACTGCTAGTGACCTCCTGCCAGATCTGTTTCAGGCACATGACTTGACTTGATGTTGTCTTGTTTCCAAAGCATCCTGCAATCTCCACTGCTGTCAGAGACATTGTGATGAACCTGACCTTCAACATCATCAGCACCCACTTCCCAACATTTGACACAGCTGATTGGGAGGCTTGGTTCAAGGTGAAACTCGTCCTTGTCCTCCCTAGTTTCACTGGCGAGATGCTCACCACAACAATCTCAAACATCGGCTGCACCAACTACCAAGTGGTGTAAGTGTTTGTGAAAATGAGAGTAGAACGCTTTTCACTAACCTTTTACAAGCAGTAGCTTTCTGAATTCATGGTGGAAAACATTGTTTCTCGGAGAGATTTCACATAAAACGCCTTTAGCCAGAGCTAACGTTGAGACCACTCAAATATGTGCATGTGTGTTTGTGTTTGATGTAGCGTTGAGGGAATTGGAAGTGTTTTTGGCAACATGGATTCTGAGAAAACACTGGAAATTGCCAAAATCCTTGTGAGTCATCTGACAGAGTTTCTCAGCCAATTCAAGTCTCCAGGTAAAGTCGCTACCATGACACGACCTGAAATGTTACTAGTGCTTTAGCATGTAAATGGTAACATATGCCTTTGTAAAAATCTCTTTTATGAGTTTCTAGTTCACTTAATTTGAAAAGATTTTGACAGTTTTGCACTCTGTTCAGCATTCCTTTTACCTCCCGAATGTTCCGTCAATTACAGCTTGCCAAAACAACATTAAAGATGACTCGGACTGGCTGAAGGTCAACTTGGGTCCCTTTGCTGACAAAGTTGATTACTCTGAGCTGAAAGAATTGAACATCACCGGGGTAGGAGCCGCTCCAACATTCGCTCGTTCTCAAAAACTGTACAAAATGAAGAGTTACAAGTGACTTTTGTTGCCATGTCTCTCATTTAGAATGTCAAAGTCGTGTGAGGCCAATGTCTGTGTCTGTTTTGTTACTTGTCTCTTCAGCTGGCAGTTTTGGGCTCACTCTCTCCAGAACAGAAAGTCAATCTGCTGTTGGATTCCACAACTGGTGCTCTTGAAAATGTATCTGTTGTCACAGAGGTCTTCAGCAGTATTCTTCAATCTCCAGAACAGATGGACAAATTCTTCGAGTACTTTGTTCAAGCCACTAACGGGGTGAGTGGGGTGACTCCATGTATAGTTTTCACAGAGAGTCTCTGAAACCCCAGAGATATGAAAGAACAGTATTCCGTACCAAACAGGACTTGTGATAGTGGCTGAAGAGAGAGAAAAGACGCTTCTTTCTTCATAACTTGTTCCTCCTGTTCCATTTTAGGCAAACATTACCACCATATACAACACAGCTGTCAGAGACACCATGCTCAACCTGACTCTGACTGCCCTTGCTCCACGATTCGCCACCTTCGAAACCAGTGACTTTGAGCTGTGGTTCCAAGTGAATCTATTTGTTCTGCTTGCCAGTCTTCAGCCTGCCAGTCTCTCAGTCATACCAGTGAACATCAGCTGTGACTCCTTCACTGCCATGTAAGATGTACAATTCCTGATTGTACAACACACAAACAGGACAAACAATATAAAGCCTGGTACTCAACAAGAGTCTTTTGTATCCTTAGAATCAAGGGCCTTGATAAGGTTTTGGCCATACTTCCAGAAGAAGGCCTTGTGTCTTGCAGACATGACCTTGTGCAAGAGTTACCTAGTGGTACGTAAAAGCACTGTAATTGATAAGAATGCTTGTTTGTTGTGCTGGTATAACTGGACTGTGCGCTCTGTGGTACACCTGTCTTCCAACTGACCGATTTTCTTGTTTGTGTATTGATCTCACAGGCTGCATGGCACCAATTGATGTAAGTGAAGCTTGAGCAATTCCACATGAATACGCATTCTTACTAATGTCACTGCCATCATCTCCAAGTTTCAGGGAAACGAGTTGCACCGCTAAAATGTCCTGGCTTGTGCCGTTGCAGATTGGCTCTCTGGAAGGCAAGAGTCCAACAGAAGTGGCTGACTTGACGCTGAACTCTGGAGCACTGAATGACACCAACCAGATTGAGGCGGTCTTCCAATTCCTCGAGAACGGAGATGCCTTCCAGAATGTAGATGAGTTTCTAACAGCGGTGACAAACTCTCCTCAGGTATTTATCCAATGAACTGCTAGTGACCTCCTGCCAGATCTGTTTCAGGCACATGACTTGACTTGATGTTGTCTTGTTTCCAAAGCATCCTGCAATCTCCACTGCTGTCAGAGACATTGTGATGAACCTGACCTTCAACATCATCAGCACCCACTTCCCAACATTTGACACAGCTGATTGGGAGGCTTGGTTCAAGGTGAAACTCGTCCTTGTCCTCCCTAGTTTCACTGGCGAGATGCTCACCACAACAATCTCAAACATCGGCTGCACCAACTACCAAGTGGTGTAAGTGTTTGTGAAAATGAGAGTAGAACGCTTTTCACTAACCTTTTACAAGCAGTAGCTTTCTGAATTCATGGTGGAAAACATTGTTTCTCGGAGAGATTTCACATAAAACGCCTTTAGCCAGAGCTAACGTTGAGACCACTCAAATATGTGCATGTGTGTTTGTGTTTGATGTAGCGTTGAGGGAATTGGAAGTGTTTTTGGCAACATGGATTCTGAGAAAACACTGGAAATTGCCAAAATCCTTGTGAGTCATCTGACAGAGTTTCTCAGCCAATTCAAGTCTCCAGGTAAAGTCGCTACCATGACACGACCTGAAATGTTACTAGTGCTTTAGCATGTAAATGGTAACATATGCCTTTGTAAAAATCTCTTTTATGAGTTTCTAGTTCACTTAATTTGAAAAGATTTTGACAGTTTTGCACTCTGTTCAGCATTCCTTTTACCTCCCGAATGTTCCGTCAATTACAGCTTGCCAAAACAACATTAAAGATGACTCGGACTGGCTGAAGGTCAACTTGGGTCCCTTTGCTGACAAAGTTGATTACTCTGAGCTGAAAGAATTGAACATCACCGGGGTAGGAGCCGCTCCAACATTCGCTCGTTCTCAAAAACTGTACAAAATGAAGAGTTACAAGTGACTTTTGTTGCCATGTCTCTCATTTAGAATGTCAAAGTCGTGTGAGGCCAATGTCTGTGTCTGTTTTGTTACTTGTCTCTTCAGCTGGCAGTTTTGGGCTCACTCTCTCCAGAACAGAAAGTCAATCTGCTGTTGGATTCCACAACTGGTGCTCTTGAAAATGTATCTGTTGTCACAGAGGTCTTCAGCAGTATTCTTCAATCTCCAGAACAGATGGACAAATTCTTCGAGTACTTTGTTCAAGCCACTAACGGGGTGAGTGGGGTGACTCCATGTATAGTTTTCACAGAGAGTCTCTGAAACCCCAGAGATATGAAAGAACAGTATTCCGTACCAAACAGGACTTGTGATAGTGGCTGAAGAGAGAGAAAAGACGCTTCTTTCTTCATAACTTGTTCCTCCTGTTCCATTTTAGGCAAACATTACCACCATATACAACACAGCTGTCAGAGACACCATGCTCAACCTGACTCTGACTGCCCTTGCTCCACGATTCGCCACCTTCGAAACCAGTGACTTTGAGCTGTGGTTCCAAGTGAATCTATTTGTTCTGCTTGCCAGTCTTCAGCCTGCCAGTCTCTCAGTCATACCAGTGAACATCAGCTGTGACTCCTTCACTGCCATGTAAGATGTACAATTCCTGATTGTACAACACACAAACAGGACAAACAATATAAAGCCTGGTACTCAACAAGAGTCTTTTGTATCCTTAGAATCAAGGGCCTTGATAAGGTTTTGGCCATACTTCCAGAAGAAGGCCTTGTGTCTTGCAGACATGACCTTGTGCAAGAGTTACCTAGTGGTACGTAAAAGCACTGTAATTGATAAGAATGCTTGTTTGTTGTGCTGGTATAACTGGACTGTGCGCTCTGTGGTACACCTGTCTTCCAACTGACCGATTTTCTTGTTTGTGTATTGATCTCACAGGCTGCATGGCACCAATTGATGTAAGTGAAGCTTGAGCAATTTCACATGAATACGCATTCTTACTAATGTCACTGCCATCATCTCCAAGTTTCAGGGAAACGAGTTGCACCGCTAAAATGTCCTGGCTTGTGCCGTTGCAGATTGGCTCTCTGGAAGGCAAGAGTCCAACAGAAGTGGCTGACTTGACGCTGAACTCTGGAGCACTGAATGACACCAACCAGATTGAGGCGGTCTTCCAATTCCTCGAGAACGGAGATGCCTTCCAGAATGTAGATGAGTTTCTAACAGCGGTGACAAACTCTCCTCAGGTATTTATCCAATGAACTGCTAGTGACCTCCTGCCAGATCTGTTTCAGGCACATGACTTGACTTGATGTTGTCTTGTTTCCAAAGCATCCTGCAATCTCCACTGCTGTCAGAGACATTGTGATGAACCTGACCTTCAACATCATCAGCACCCACTTCCCAACATTTGACACAGCTGATTGGGAGGCTTGGTTCAAGGTGAAACTCGTCCTTGTCCTCCCTAGTTTCACTGGCGAGATGCTCACCACAACAATCTCAAACATCGGCTGCACCAACTACCAAGTGGTGTAAGTGTTTGTGAAAATGAGAGTAGAACGCTTTTCACTAACCTTTTACAAGCAGTAGCTTTCTGAATTCATGGTGGAAAACATTGTTTCTCGGAGAGATTTCACATAAAACGCCTTTAGCCAGAGCTAACGTTGAGACCACTCAAATATGTGCATGTGTGTTTGTGTTTGATGTAGCGTTGAGGGAATTGGAAGTGTTTTTGGCAACATGGATTCTGAGAAAACACTGGAAATTGCCAAAATCCTTGTGAGTCATCTGACAGAGTTTCTCAGCCAATTCAAGTCTCCAGGTAAAGTCGCTACCATGACACGACCTGAAATGTTACTAGTGCTTTAGCATGTAAATGGTAACATATGCCTTTGTAAAAATCTCTTTTATGAGTTTCTAGTTCACTTAATTTGAAAAGATTTTGACAGTTTTGCACTCTGTTCAGCATTCCTTTTACCTCCCGAATGTTCCGTCAATTACAGCTTGCCAAAACAACATTAAAGATGACTCGGACTGGCTGAAGGTCAACTTGGGTCCCTTTGCTGACAAAGTTGATTACTCTGAGCTGAAAGAATTGAACATCACCGGGGTAGGAGCCGCTCCAACATTCGCTCGTTCTCAAAAACTGTACAAAATGAAGAGTTACAAGTGACTTTTGTTGCCATGTCTCTCATTTAGAATGTCAAAGTCGTGTGAGGCCAATGTCTGTGTCTGTTTTGTTACTTGTCTCTTCAGCTGGCAGTTTTGGGCTCACTCTCTCCAGAACAGAAAGTCAATCTGCTGTTGGATTCCACAACTGGTGCTCTTGAAAATGTATCTGTTGTCACAGAGGTCTTCAGCAGTATTCTTCAATCTCCAGAACAGATGGACAAATTCTTCGAGTACTTTGTTCAAGCCACTAACGGGGTGAGTGGGGTGACTCCATGTATAGTTTTCACAGAGAGTCTCTGAAACCCCAGAGATATGAAAGAACAGTATTCCGTACCAAACAGGACTTGTGATAGTGGCTGAAGAGAGAGAAAAGACGCTTCTTTCTTCATAACTTGTTCCTCCTGTTCCATTTTAGGCAAACATTACCACCATATACAACACAGCTGTCAGAGACACCATGCTCAACCTGACTCTGACTGCCCTTGCTCCACGATTCGCCACCTTCGAAACCAGTGACTTTGAGCTGTGGTTCCAAGTGAATCTATTTGTTCTGCTTGCCAGTCTTCAGCCTGCCAGTCTCTCAGTCATACCAGTGAACATCAGCTGTGACTCCTTCACTGCCATGTAAGATGTACAATTCCTGATTGTACAACACACAAACAGGACAAACAATATAAAGCCTGGTACTCAACAAGAGTCTTTTGTATCCTTAGAATCAAGGGCCTTGATAAGGTTTTGGCCATACTTCCAGAAGAAGGCCTTGTGTCTTGCAGACATGACCTTGTGCAAGAGTTACCTAGTGGTACGTAAAAGCACTGTAATTGATAAGAATGCTTGTTTGTTGTGCTGGTATAACTGGACTGTGCGCTCTGTGGTACACCTGTCTTCCAACTGACCGATTTTCTTGTTTGTGTATTGATCTCACAGGCTGCATGGCACCAATTGATGTAAGTGAAGCTTGAGCAATTCCACATGAATACGCATTCTTACTAATGTCACTGCCATCATCTCCAAGTTTCAGGGAAACGAGTTGCACCGCTAAAATGTCCTGGCTTGTGCCGTTGCAGATTGGCTCTCTGGAAGGCAAGAGTCCAACAGAAGTGGCTGACTTGACGCTGAACTCTGGAGCACTGAATGACACCAACCAGATTGAGGCGGTCTTCCAATTCCTCGAGAACGGAGATGCCTTCCAGAATGTAGATGAGTTTCTAACAGCGGTGACAAACTCTCCTCAGGTATTTATCCAATGAACTGCTAGTGACCTCCTGCCAGATCTGTTTCAGGCACATGACTTGACTTGATGTTGTCTTGTTTCCAAAGCATCCTGCAATCTCCACTGCTGTCAGAGACATTGTGATGAACCTGACCTTCAACATCATCAGCACCCACTTCCCAACATTTGACACAGCTGATTGGGAGGCTTGGTTCAAGGTGAAACTCGTCCTTGTCCTCCCTAGTTTCACTGGCGAGATGCTCACCACAACAATCTCAAACATCGGCTGCACCAACTACCAAGTGGTGTAAGTGTTTGTGAAAATGAGAGTAGAACGCTTTTCACTAACCTTTTACAAGCAGTAGCTTTCTGAATTCATGGTGGAAAACATTGTTTCTCGGAGAGATTTCACATAAAACGCCTTTAGCCAGAGCTAACGTTGAGACCACTCAAATATGTGCATGTGTGTTTGTGTTTGATGTAGCGTTGAGGGAATTGGAAGTGTTTTTGGCAACATGGATTCTGAGAAAACACTGGAAATTGCCAAAATCCTTGTGAGTCATCTGACAGAGTTTCTCAGCCAATTCAAGTCTCCAGGTAAAGTCGCTACCATGACACGACCTGAAATGTTACTAGTGCTTTAGCATGTAAATGGTAACATATGCCTTTGTAAAAATCTCTTTTATGAGTTTCTAGTTCACTTAATTTGAAAAGATTTTGACAGTTTTGCACTCTGTTCAGCATTCCTTTTACCTCCCGAATGTTCCGTCAATTACAGCTTGCCAAAACAACATTAAAGATGACTCGGACTGGCTGAAGGTCAACTTGGGTCCCTTTGCTGACAAAGTTGATTACTCTGAGCTGAAAGAATTGAACATCACCGGGGTAGGAGCCGCTCCAACATTCGCTCGTTCTCAAAAACTGTACAAAATGAAGAGTTACAAGTGACTTTTGTTGCCATGTCTCTCATTTAGAATGTCAAAGTCGTGTGAGGCCAATGTCTGTGTCTGTTTTGTTACTTGTCTCTTCAGCTGGCAGTTTTGGGCTCACTCTCTCCAGAACAGAAAGTCAATCTGCTGTTGGATTCCACAACTGGTGCTCTTGAAAATGTATCTGTTGTCACAGAGGTCTTCAGCAGTATTCTTCAATCTCCAGAACAGATGGACAAATTCTTCGAGTACTTTGTTCAAGCCACTAACGGGGTGAGTGGGGTGACTCCATGTATAGTTTTCACAGAGAGTCTCTGAAACCCCAGAGATATGAAAGAACAGTATTCCGTACCAAACAGGACTTGTGATAGTGGCTGAAGAGAGAGAAAAGACGCTTCTTTCTTCATAACTTGTTCCTCCTGTTCCATTTTAGGCAAACATTACCACCATATACAACACAGCTGTCAGAGACACCATGCTCAACCTGACTCTGACTGCCCTTGCTCCACGATTCGCCACCTTTGAAACCAGTGACTTTGAGCTGTGGTTCCAAGTGAATCTATTTGTTCTGCTTGCCAGTCTTCAGCCTGCCAGTCTCTCAGTCATACCAGTGAACATCAGCTGTGACTCCTTCACTGCCATGTAAGATGTACAATTCCTGATTGTACAACACACAAACAGGACAAACAATATAAAGCCTGGTACTCAACAAGAGTCTTTTGTATCCTTAGAATCAAGGGCCTTGATAAGGTTTTGGCCATACTTCCAGAAGAAGGCCTTGTGTCTTGCAGACATGACCTTGTGCAAGAGTTACCTAGTGGTACGTAAAAGCACTGTAATTGATAAGAATGCTTGTTTGTTGTGCTGGTATAACTGGACTGTGCGCTCTGTGGTACACCTGTCTTCCAACTGACCGATTTTCTTGTTTGTGTATTGATCTCACAGGCTGCATGGCACCAATTGATGTAAGTGAAGCTTGAGCAATCCACATGAATACGCATTCTTACTAATGTCACTGCCATCATCTCCAAGTTTCAGGGAAACGAGTTGCACCGCTAAAATGTCCTGGCTTGTGCCGTTGCAGATTGGCTCTCTGGAAGGCAAGAGTCCAACAGAAGTGGCTGACTTGACGCTGACCTCTGGAGCACTGAATGACACCAACCAGATTGAGGCGGTCTTCCAATTCCTCGAGAACGGAGATGCCTTCCAGAATGTAGATGAGTTTCTAACAGCGGTGACAAACTCTCCTCAGGTATTTATCCAATGAACTGCTAGTGACCTCCTGCCAGATCTGTTTCAGGCACATGACTTGACTTGATGTTGTCTTGTTTCCAAAGCATCCTGCAATCTCCACTGCTGTCAGAGACATTGTGATGAACCTGACCTTCAACATCATCAGCACCCACTTCCCAACATTTGACACAGCTGATTGGGAGGCTTGGTTCAAGGTGAAACTCGTCCTTGTCCTCCCTAGTTTCACTGGCGAGATGCTCACCACAACAATCTCAAACATCGGCTGCACCAACTACCAAGTGGTGTAAGTGTTTGTGAAAATGAGAGTAGAACGCTTTTCACTAACCTTTTACAAGCAGTAGCTTTCTGAATTCATGGTGGAAAACATTGTTTCTCGGAGAGATTTCACATAAAACGCCTTTAGCCAGAGCTAACGTTGAGACCACTCAAATATGTGCATGTGTGTTTGTGTTTGATGTAGCGTTGAGGGAATTGGAAGTGTTTTTTGGCAACATGGATTCTGAGAAAACACTGGAAATTGCCAAAATCCTTGTGAGTCATCTGACAGAGTTTCTCAGCCAATTCAAGTCTCCAGGTAAAGTCGCTACCATGACACGACCTGAAATGTTACTAGTGCTTTAGCATGTAAATGGTAACATATGCCTTTGTAAAATCTCTTTATGAGTTTCTAGTTCACTTAATTTGAAAAGATTTTGACAGTTTTGCACTCTGTTCAGCATTCCTTTTACCTCCCGAATGTTCCGTCAATTACAGCTTGCCAAAACAACATTAAAGATGACTCGGACTGGCTGAAGGTCAACTTGGGTCCCTTTGCTGACAAAGTTGATTACTCTGAGCTGAAAGAATTGAACATCACCGGGGTAGGAGCCGCTCCAACATTCGCTCGTTCTCAAAAACTGTACAAAATGAAGAGTTACAAGTGACTTTTGTTGCCATGTCTCTCATTTAGAATGTCAAAGTCGTATGAGGCCAATGTCTGTGTCTGTTTTGTTACTTGTCTCTTCAGCTGGCAGTTTTGGGCTCACTCTCTCCAGAACAGAAAGTCAATCTGCTGTTGGATTCCACAACTGGTGCTCTTGAAAATGTATCTGTTGTCACAGAGGTCTTCAGCAGTATTCTTCAATCTCCAGAACAGATGGACAAATTCTTCGAGTACTTTGTTCAAGCCACTAACGGGGTGAGTGGGGTGACTCCATGTATAGTTTTCACAGAGAGTCTCTGAAACCCCAGAGATATGAAAGAACAGTATTCCGTACCAAACAGGACTTGTGATAGTGGCTGAAGAGAGAGAAAAGACGCTTCTTTCTTCATAACTTGTTCCTCCTGTTCCATTTTAGGCAAACATTACCACCATATACAACACAGCTGTCAGAGACACCATGCTCAACCTGACTCTGACTGCCCTTGCTCCACGATTCGCCACCTTCGAAACCAGTGACTTTGAGCTGTGGTTCCAAGTGAATCTATTTGTTCTGCTTGCCAGTCTTCAGCCTGCCAGTCTCTCAGTCATACCAGTGAACATCAGCTGTGACTCCTTCACTGCCATGTAAGATGTACAATTCCTGATTGTACAACACACAAACAGGACAAACAATATAAAGCCTGGTACTCAACAAGAGTCTTTTGTATCCTTAGAATCAAGGGCCTTGATAAGGTTTTGGCCATACTTCCAGAAGAAGGCCTTGTGTCTTGCAGACATGACCTTGTGCAAGAGTTACCTAGTGGTACGTAAAAGCACTGTAATTGATAAGAATGCTTGTTTGTTGTGCTGGTATAACTGGACTGTGCGCTCTGTGGTACACCTGTCTTCCAACTGACCGATTTTCTTGTTTGTGTATTGATCTCACAGGCTGCATGGCACCAATTGATGTAAGTGAAGCTTGAGCAATTCCACATGAATACGCATTCTTACTAATGTCACTGCCATCATCTCCAAGTTTCAGGGAAACGAGTTGCACCGCTAAAATGTCCTGGCTTGTGCCGTTGCAGATTGGCTCTCTGGAAGGCAAGAGTCCAACAGAAGTGGCTGACTTGACGCTGACCTCTGGAGCACTGAATGACACCAACCAGATTGAGGCGGTCTTCCAATTCCTCGAGAACGGAGATGCCTTCCAGAATGTAGA
This sequence comes from Denticeps clupeoides, assembly GCF_900700375.1. Classification (NCBI taxonomy): domain Eukaryota; kingdom Metazoa; phylum Chordata; class Actinopteri; order Clupeiformes; family Denticipitidae; genus Denticeps; species Denticeps clupeoides. Next base: position 31,804,219 of record NC_041709.1, read on the forward strand.
TGAGTTTCTAACAGCGGTGACAAACTCTCCTCAGGTATTTATCCAATGAACTGCTAGTGACCTCCTGCCAGATCTGTTTCAGGCACATGACTTGACTTGATGTTGTCTTGTTTCCAAAGCATCCTGCAATCTCCACTGCTGTCAGAGACATTGTGATGAACCTGACCTTCAACATCATCAGCACCCACTTCCCAACATTTGACACAGCTGATTGGGAGGCTTGGTTCAAGGTGAAACTCGTCCTTGTCCTCCCTAGTTTCACTGGCGAGATGCTCACCACAACAATCTCAAACATCGGCTGCACCAACTACCAAGTGGTGTAAGTGTTTGTGAAAATGAGAGTAGAACGCTTTTCACTAACCTTTTACAAGCAGTAGCTTTCTGAATTCATGGTGGAAAACATTGTTTCTCGGAGAGATTTCACATAAAACGCCTTTAGCCAGAGCTAACGTTGAGACCACTCAAATATGTGCATGTGTGTTTGTGTTTGATGTAGCGTTGAGGGAATTGGAAGTGTTTTGGCAACATGGATTCTGAGAAAACACTGGAAATTGCCAAAATCCTTGTGAGTCATCTGACAGAGTTTCTCAGCCAATTCAAGTCTCCAGGTAAAGTCGCTACCATGACACGACCTGAAATGTTACTAGTGCTTTAGCATGTAAATGGTAACATATGCCTTTGTAAAATCTCTTTATGAGTTTCTAGTTCACTTAATTTGAAAAGATTTGACAGTTTTGCACTCTGTTCAGCATTCCTTTTACCTCCCGAATGTTCCGTCAATTACAGCTTGCCAAAACAACATTAAAGATGACTCGGACTGGCTGAAGGTCAACTTGGGTCCCTTTGCTGACAAAGTTGATTACTCTGAGCTGAAAGAATTGAACATCACCGGGGTAGGAGCCGCTCCAACATTCGCTCGTTCTCAAAAACTGTACAAAATGAAGAGTTACAAGTGACTTTTGTTGCCATGTCTCTCATTTAGAATGTCAAAGTCGTATGAGGCCAATGTCTGTGTCTGTTTTGTTACTTGTCTCTTCAGCTGGCAGTTTTGGGCTCACTCTCTCCAGAACAGAAAGTCAATCTGCTGTTGGATTCCACAACTGGTGCTCTTGAAAATGTATCTGTTGTCACAGAGGTCTTCAGCAGTATTCTTCAATCTCCAGAACAGATGGACAAATTCTTCGAGTACTTTGTTCAAGCCACTAACGGGGTGAGTGGGGTGACTCCATGTATAGTTTTCACAGAGAGTCTCTGAAACCCCAGAGATATGAAAGAACAGTATTCCGTACCAAACAGGACTTGTGATAGTGGCTGAAGAGAGAGAAAAGACGCTTCTTTCTTCATAACTTGTTCCTCCTGTTCCATTTTAGGCAAACATTACCACCATATACAACACAGCTGTCAGAGACACCATGCTCAACCTGACTCTGACTGCCCTTGCTCCACGATTCGCCACCTTCGAAACCAGTGACTTTGAGCTGTGGTTCCAAGTGAATCTATTTGTTCTGCTTGCCAGTCTTCAGCCTGCCAGTCTCTCAGTCATACCAGTGAACATCAGCTGTGACTCCTTCACTGCCATGTAAGATGTACAATTCCTGATTGTACAACACACAAACAGGACAAACAATATAAAGCCTGGTACTCAACAAGAGTCTTTTGTATCCTTAGAATCAAGGGCCTTGATAAGGTTTTGGCCATACTTCCAGAAGAAGGCCTTGTGTCTTGCAGACATGACCTTGTGCAAGAGTTACCTAGTGGTACGTAAAAGCACTGTAATTGATAAGAATGCTTGTTTGTTGTGCTGGTATAACTGGACTGTGCGCTCTGTGGTACACCTGTCTTCCAACTGACCGATTTTCTTGTTTGTGTATTGATCTCACAGGCTGCATGGCACCAATTGATGTAAGTGAAGCTTGAGCAATTCCACATGAATACGCATTCTTACTAATGTCACTGCCATCATCTCCAAGTTTCAGGTAAACGAGTTGCACCGCTAAAATGTCCTGGCTTGTGCCATTGCAGATTGGCTCTCTGGAAGGCAAGAGTCCAACAGAAGTGGCTGACTTGACGCTGAACTCTGGAGCACTGAATGACACCAACCAGATTGAGGCGGTCTTCCAATTCCTCGAGAATGGAGATGCCTTCCAGAATGTAGATGAGTTTCTAACAGCGGTGACAAACTCTCCTCAGGTATTTATCCAATGAACTGCTAGTGACCTCCTGCCAGATCTGTTTCAGGCACATGACTTGACTTGATGTTGTCTTGTTTCCAAAGCATGCTGCAGTCTCCACTGCTGTCAGAGACATTGTGATGAACCTGACCTTCAACATCATCAGCACCCACTTCCCAACATTTGACACAGCTGATTGGGAGGCTTGGTTCAAGGTGAAACTCGTCCTTGTCCTCCCTAGTTTCACTGGCGAGATGCTCACCACAACAATCTCAAACATCGGCTGCACCAACTATCAAGTGGTGTAAGTGTTTGTGCCAATGAGTGTAAAAAGTCCTTTTCAGTATCTTCTTGTAAGAAGTAGCTTTCTATAACTTTAAGGGGCAAATGGTTTCTTTGAGTTCTTTCACACAGTCATGTGTATCAGAATCCGATGTTTAGAGTGTCCTTTGTTTTACACAGCGTTGAAGGCGTTGGGAGTGTTTTTGGACAAATGGAACCAAGCAAAAGAGAGGAAATTGCTCAAGTTCTTGTGACTCATTTGAAGGAGACTGCAATCCAGTTAGGCGCTCCAGGTATAATGGCCAACATGCCAAGATCTACATCCTTGAAGTATTTTGCCCAATTGTCTAGAAAATATAATATATTATTATAAATGGCTTTCTCATTTCCTGCATTTCTTAAGAGCTCTTGAAGCTTGCACTCGACACATGGTTTTAATCTAATCCATCATCACTTACAGCTTGCTGGCAGACTGCTGGAAATGACTCAGTGTGGCTCAGGCTCAACTTGGGGCCATTCACTGAACATGTAGATTACTCTGACTTGAGTGATCTGAACATCACAGGGGTAAGAAATGCTCACAAATGGGTTTTTATTTAATTCACTTCAGTAATCTGTTTTCATTTTGACATAACGTTGGAGTCTAAAGCATAAAAAAACCTTTTCTTGCCATGTTTCCATTTTTCCTGATAGGGTCATTATGCATTGTCTACAATTTTTACCATTAGGGATAGTGCCATCAAGTTCTTAGTTTGTGCATTGAAATGAAGAGGAGTGCAGCATGCAGTTCTATGATTTTTACGTTTACACAATTTATCAGACGCCTTATCCAGAGCAACTTACAGTCAGTAGCGACAGGGACAGTCCCTTGCAGACACTGGAGGGTTAAGTTTCTTGCTCAGGGACACAATGGTATTAATATGTGTTTGAATTTACTACTTTGTAGTCTTGTGGTTCATATAAAAATGTGTTTCCCACCTCTACAAAACTGCCGTTCTTACTTTGATACTTCTACACATTCTCTTGTTTAAACAGTACTGTCCCTTTTTCTAGGTGAACGTAGTAGACCTCCTCACGGAGGCTCAACTTACAGAACTTGCGTCCACTCCTACTCAGATTAAGAGTGTAGAGGATGTTCAGAAGATTATGGCAGCTGTCACCCCATCAATGATTGCATCATTCTTTGACATTGTCTCTCCAGTCATCCAGGTATCTGTTTCCCAAAAATGTAAAGGAAGGAAACACCTTTTTACCTTTAGATCTAAGACTTTCTTCTTGGTTACACACCTTAAATTAATGTTATTTCTTTCAGAAACTGAAAGACGGCTACACAGCAGAAGTGAAGAATGCCTTCCTCCAAGCAATCTTTACCCAGGGGGACCTCACATCACCATCAATCTCAGACACAGAAATCTTAACCTGGTTAACGGTCCGGCTGCCCCCTTTTCTCACAAACCTTCAATCTGATGATGTGAAATCCTACTTCAGCATCATCAATCAACGTAGCTGCAACATTGTTCAAGAAGGGTAATGAAAAGTTCTCTTTCTCAGACTATAATAATTTTCTTACATATGACATTGACACGTCTGTTTGAAATTTCATTCATCTAGCATTAGCATCCTGAATTTTGTCCAGTCCTATCAAACTGATGTGATAAACAATGAAATCTACAGCAACATTGAACTCCTGCTGAAAGGTATTTTAAGTGTGCATTTGGGGAAAACTTTTTATACCACTATTACAATACTAAATACACTAGTATTATACATATATTTATTACACCAAACATAGATTGCAGCATTATTACTATACAATAAACTAGCATGAATCTAGTGTAGTTATTCTGAATTCAAGTTTTTCTTTGCCGATCTGCAGTTCCTCAGCCACTTCGATGTTATGAAAATGGAAGCTTTTATCAGTTTCTGAATAACACCTTCCTACAATTTGGACTGCCTGACTTGTCCACTCTCCTCTCCCTGATGCCTTTGGATGAACAAACAGAGGTGGCCAGCAACATCAGGAATATCTTTTTTTTTTTTTATTAAGTCAACCAAGCAATAATTTCATCATTTTTCTTGTCTTTTTAAAGCTTCTGAAGTCTATGACACCATCAGAGCTGAGTGCTTTTCTTAATCAGCCGAGCACTAAAGGCACAGATCTCTGCACTGTCTTTAGCAAATACAACAGGGTTGCTGACTACCTGGAACAGGTAAGCTCAGTTTACACTTCTACAGCATTTGTCTTGCAGTTTATATATATGTTTACTCTTGTTTTTTTTTCATGATTTATTGCATGACCTTTCTTTCTTTAGGAGTCGATACCTGGAGGTTTACGACTGGAGACTCTGTCTTGCGTCTGGCCAGAGGCTCTAAGTGCCACAAGCCAGGCTGAGGTGGATCAGTGGTTTGACATCAGCCTCAGTCAGTACCTTAACCTCTTGAACAAGGAGCTCATCAGTCCCTCCATCATGCAGAAAGCCACCTGCCTGTCCTACAAGAAGCTGTGAGAATGATTTTGGAATGATATTCATATGTTAATATGTTATTGTCACAATGGTACAGAACTGTATATTTATAACATGACATAAGGACACAGTTCAGCATGGATGAGGAACCCAAAACAGACCACATCTAAAGAGGGTTAATCCCAAATGGAACAGGCAATGATCAAACACACAGACATGAAACTATGCATTAACTGCTGGGTGTTAAACTTTTACAATTAATATCTTTTGCGTCTCATTCTTTTGCACTTATTTGCAAAAATTTTGGATTTTCCTCAGAATCTCAATCCTGGGTTACATGTCAGACTACAGCAACTTTGACTTCACAATGAAAGATGTGTACCATTTCATCCAATCCTATCTTAGCAACAGTAAGTAATACCTTCCCAGTGTGCATGCTTTATTTAGTAACTGCAATATTGTGCTAAATAGTATATTTTTAGTTAAAATTAACTAGTTAAAATTGAGTTAAAATTAACTTTCACTGGCTGCAAGAGAGGATTTTTTAATGCTTTAAAAAATATTGGGGCAGTGGTGCCCTAGCGGGTACGTAAATGGACCCGTAATAAGAAGGTTGCCGATTCACGTCCCGAGCCGCCAAGGTGCCACAAAGTACCGTCCCCACACACTGCTCCCTGGGTTAAAAGCAGAGAGGCCATTTGGTTGATTGCACCATGTGCTATGCTGCAGTGTTTCACAATGACATTTCACTTCATATAGGAATATTTTACTGACACACATATGATCTGTAACTTTATCTCATGTGAACTACTAATTGGACATTTACATTTAACCAGAGCGCCTTACAATCAATAGTTACAGTGACAGTCATCCTGGAGACACTCAGGGTTAAGTGTCTTGCACCGGGACACTAGGCTACTACCACACAGCAATATGTCACAACATGATTTAAATGGTTAAGAATAATGTGTTAACATGTTAGCTGCTTTCACAACCAATGACCTCTGCATTTCCTGTGATTTCTGTAAAGGTGGTGCACCAAGATGCTATGACACAAATGACACTACACTGAGCTCCAAAGACTGGTTTGTCAACTACATTGGTGTGTTCATCAGCTATGTTTCTCTGAATGATCTCAACACATTTGTCAACACATCAGAGGTATTAAAAATGCAGACAGCTTACTCTCTACATCTCTAAAAACATTTGCAAACACTACCATCACCCTTTTTCCAACTTAGATCAAAATCTTCTTGGACAATCCAAGCAACATGAAGCTCTTCAACAACTCTGCCATCTCCACTGATGTGATCACTTATTATGTAACCCAGCTCTACACCTGGAACCCAGACTTCAATGTCACTGAGTGAGTTTCTCTCAAAAACCATATACGCAAAAATTCTATTTATTTAAATACAAATAACAAATGATCTACTGTTCTTTTTTCTTTGTTCAGTCTTCCAGACCTATTACTTTGTGCTGCCCCATTGTCTGCTTACAAACAGCTCGGAACAAAAGACAGCATGAACCTTCTGATTAAAGTTAAGCTTTTCTGTAAAGCAGACCTCGAGGTAATAAAACCTTCTCTCTTAAAATAGGCAATGTTGAATTATATATAAAGGTGAATAAATGATCAAGAAAATTCCATTTATAATCCAACAGGTTATCACTACTTTGGTGCCCAATGTCCCTGTTTCTGAGAATGTAATCCAGGTGCTTGGTGAACAAAGCACGGGTCTCACAGAGGGTCAGATCAGCACGGCCTCACCCAGCTCACTTCTAAACTCTCTCACTGTACTCAGTAATGTGAGTGGGTGGAACCAGGGCCAGGCCAACGCCATCATCAGCATCATCATTCAGAGCATCAATGTAAGTGCACATTATGAAGCAACAACCATGGCAACTAAGATCACTTTCACATCCTTGCCTGTAGCAGGGGCCATTCAGAATTTTAATTTACACTGACAAACAAAATTTTACTACTGCAGTTGGTCGTCTCTCAGGATCACTGCATACAAATGTTTGTGTTGTTAAACAAGAAAGAGCAAATTAGGACATTTTGCTTTTGAACTGTCAACAAATGGCTTGCCATTTTACAAACATATGAACATACCTAATCTGTCACTCAGATATAATATTAGCCCTGAATATTTGTTTCATAATTTGTCAATAAGAAGCCGCTAATTTTAAATGTTTTTCAGTTTATGAATGTTTCGTGAATCTCTTACACTACGCAGATACATGTGCTGTTAAACAACTGTAACACATTTTCATTTACAATAATCAGAGGTGGGGCGCAGAATTGCATCTGCACTGAGGTTATATTAGTAGCCACCTATGAACCCGCCTATGAACAAGGTTCAAATCCCTTGTGTAAAAATGACCTGTATAAAATCCCAACAACACATCCAAACTGTATAATTCTGTATGCTGTAACTCTTGGTTCGAGCTTGCGCAGTAAATGATGGGTCAGCAAACACAACTATAGTATCTATAGATCTATAGTATGGATCCTTCCATATGATATGTTTAGGTGATTGGTAAAAGAGATTCACGTGTTGTAAATTTGTTTTATTAAAATGTTTATTTGATTTGCAGTTGTCAGGTGATGCATTTTAATTATCGTGAGAAAGATGCTGAGGAGGAGAAACAGAGACAAGCATCTGGCGATTATATTTTAAACCTGAAAATTTCCTTTCCCTCTTAGTGGAGCGCTTTTTTAAAAGCTGTGCATTGCAAGAACTAGCGGGGTCATGGCTGTATGGAAATGGCGCTGTAAAAACACAGACTGTCATTTACTTAAATGCACAATAGAGCATAACAGTTGGGTCGGGTCAGGCCTAATTAGATTAAGAACAAAAACCTACAACTGCTGTTAATTTTTTGCAAATAGAAATTTGTCACTAATCATTTTAATATTTTAATGTGTGTACGCGGGAAGGAATTGGGCCTGGGGGTGGGCGGAGGGTCGTGGCTAATCTTGGACACAGGTAGGAGGGCTTCAAGGAAAAAAGTTTGGGGACCACTGTTCTTATGTCATAATAATTACACAGAACCCATGGTCCTCCTTTGCATATTTTTGGAAAATAATTAAACTTGGTATTGGCATCTTATAAGTCTATAGGTGGCCTTTAGTTGGATTATGATGGGACAAATCTATTATTATTTCTATATGTTTCAATGCTAATAACGCATTACCAGGATTGGCCATCTTTTAATATATTTTAGTAGCATTAGTAGCACTGGTGTATTGTACTTGCTTTATTTGACTGAAATCATTGTTTTCTGATCAACAGATCAGCTCTGCTTCCACTCTTCTGTCATTGGGAACCCTCATTGAAGGTGTTCCTTCACAAATCATTGCCAGTGTGTCACCTTTGGAGCTACTGATAACGACTCAGAACAAAGCTTTTGTCACCAACATGCTGGCAGCTCCTGTAATCGTACAGGAGACCTATGTGAATCAGGTACACTGGTTCAAGCCATAGGACCACTCTACCACTGCAAAAAATTGAAGGGTTATATGTTGGCTTATGTATATATAACTAACTATCTCTGCTAACTAGAGCTGGCCTATAATGTTTCACCACATTTCTCACTCCCCCTCATTTCTTTTTCTACTGTAGATTATTTCAATCGCTCAAAATGTCACAAACGTGCTAGGGAATGTTCCGGATGCACTGGCTGGGTTGATCCCAAGGGTTCTGCTGGTCTCTTCAAGTGCGGTGGATGTTGCAGCGATCAACCAAAAAGTCTGGACATCAGATCAGGTAAGAAACCCTCAGCATTTGGTGCTGGAGGTGTGAATAGTACCCTGTGCTAGACAGCATATTAATAAACTCTTACCGTGCAGGCTGTGGTTTTCTTCAATTCTGTTGCAAGTGCTACAAACAACACAGAAACGTGAGTATTTTTTTTTTAGATATTGGTCCAGAGTCTCAGGTCTACGTGTTTCCTGTTGAATTAAATTGTATCTGCTCTGTGTCTGCAGTTTGTCGGTGCCGGTGCTGCAGGGCTTCTCTTGCAGCTCGCTCCAGTCGGTGTCAACACAGAAAGTCAAGGATCTCATCAAATCCTGCAGGCCCAGAAGCAACCGCAATAAAGTGCAGCTGAAGGAGACCCAGGTGATGACAAAAAAAAACCCTCCACCTTTATGATTTAATAACAGTGAATACCTACAATACACAACTACTGTCATGGTATGTGGGTGGGGGCGAGAGGAGAGGAATTGTGTCCTGATCACTCACAGCTGCTGCTTATTAGGCTCGAGTGATCCTAAAATCCTAAATTACATTGTTTCCGAATATAATATAAAATATATAATTAATTTATGTTGTTTGTATTTGTTTCACAGCTAACATGCATGTACAACTACGTAAAAGGAGATGCCTCTCAAAATTTTGGTGACTTCCCCTCAGACATGCTGCTTTACTATAAGTATGTGAACCCGTATTCATAAAAACTATTCAATCTCTTAGTAGAAAAATTATTTATACGAAAGTGTTGCTGGCCCCATTAATGAATTGTAAAATTAATTAAAGGTAAAACCAATAATACATTTTTGTTTGCTTTAGCTATAGGCTGGTAGCGAAAAGCAACTGCAGATCCTACTTCACCAGCACTGGAGTGTCAGATTTCTCTGTGCTGTCCAGCGTTCTGAACATACCGTCAGCAATGCTGAGCAATGCCAAAGACTGCCTGGTGAGGCGATATTGTTAATTGCATTACTTACCACCTCATTCAAAAAAATTACTAAACTGCTGTTCACGGACCGCTTTTTAGGGCATCACAGGGAATGCCATCAGCAAGGACAATCTCAACATTCTTGGGAACATGGCCTGCACTCTGGACTACAGTCACATTGTCAACTCGGACCCCTTCATTCTGGAGAAGCTCAAAAACTGCAACAGCTTCACTGCTGATCAAGTCGCAGCCATGGAAACTGTCCTGCTCTCAGGAAACACCATGTATGGGTATGTAGATGCCCAAACTCGTAATTTTATCACCTTCTGTATCTAGATAAAAGTTGACATGCAAAAAAATTGTCATGCAAGTGAAGTATATGAAACGTATACATGAATGTATACATTTTGTCATTTTTTTTAATCAGAAATCCTTCAAATTGGAGTTCAGGAACATTAACAGACCTTGGTGTTCTACCTCTTTACCTCACACAAAACTTCTGGAATGAGTTCACAATGGTGAGTTCACACAAGCTCATGTAGGCCATTCATTTTTGAGAACAGCAGTGAACAGAGTTTTGATTACAGGCGAAACATGCATTTAATCAATAAATACATTCCAGTGACACTATGCTTTTTTTTTTTTTTTTTGCTGTCAGTCTGAGATCAGCACGTTCCTTACGTACTTCATGCCTTACCTACGGCAGCAGAATGTGCAGACGAGTGAAATAAAAAGCATGTTTACGCAATTTAGCATCCGCCGGTCCCGACGTGCAACAGGTAAGAAAGGGTTCAACCCTATTAAAATAACTAATGTTTCTTCTTTTAGTTAATGACTTCAAATCATTTTATTGCCTATTAAACAGTTCAATTATGGCAGTATAATTATTTAAACATTTGGACTGCAGAGCTACAGATCATTCTTTCAATGAGATTTAACCTTTCAATTCAGTGAAGAAATGAGCACCTCTCTAAGGATGATAATGTTGATCAATTCAATATGCGTACATGAAATATGCTTTGATTTCTCATGTCATTCCTGCAGGATGCACACTTGGCAACATTACTCATGCTACCATTAGTTATGAGTATTTCCCCTTTGGATACAACGCTCAGCAGTTTGACCTCTGCCTGGATGTGGGTGTTGTGACAGCCAACCTTGCTGCACTGACTGAGAAGATCTACACTGAAGACTTACAGGCTATCATTTTAGCCAAACTGAATGAGGTATCACATCTTTTTTTTGTTTGTTTTTTATTACAATTTCCTTGATGGTATTCCATGTCTGTCAATCTACAGTCACACTATTTTACTCTCTGCTCACTTTCAGGCTTATCCCAGCGGGTTGCAAGATGCGCAGCTCCAGCTGCTGGGTGCAACGTCACGTGTGGCCACCACTGATGACATCAGCCAGTGGAACATCAGTAAAATCGACACATTGTCTGCTCTCCTGCACACCACTGATGGAGTATGGGATCCAGCTAAGGTAAAAATGGAATGATGTGATTTGTCCAATCATGCTAATGTTAATGCCGGGTTAGCTTTTATTTGAATGGTAATCAACTACATTTGTAAGCCATGTAAATTATTTTTTAGTTTAAAATTAGATATGATTTTTCTGGGAAAACCTACCTTACTGTTTTTGCTCTTTTAGTTTTGAATGTCAAAAGGCTTTTTTAAAATTTCCTTCCTGTATATCCTTTCAGAGCAAAGCCATCATCATGAGGTATCTGAATGCACCTGGAACGACCCTGGGCAGCACTGAAATAAATGCTATCGGCCCTAACATCTGCTCTCTGGACACTACGGTGCTCAACACAATCACATCAGACAGCCTGAAGTGAGTGTAAAGTACTTTTCGACTGATTGTTTCTACTGCCTGAAATAAATTCGAGCAATAAATTTCCCTTAATTCCCTCATATAGAATGTCAAACACCGTGGACCTATCTTCATGCTCTTCTGAACAGAAGAGCCTGCTCTACAACACTGCCATATTGTCCTACAGGACTCTGAGAGCCAGCTCAGTATCTTACTACCTCTTGATCGTTCCATACCTGGGTGAGGATACACACACATGCAGAGAAGCTATACATTTTTTTTTTGTGTGTATCAGGTGGAGTGTTTTTATTGATTTATTGAGTTATTTATTTAACTTCATCAGGTGGGGCTCCATTAGCAGATATCCGAAGCCTGGCAACTCAGAATGTCAGCATGGACATCAACACCTTCCGCAGCCTAAACCCTGACGTGATCATGGTAATAAGCAGTCATAGAAAACGCCTTTCTAGCTCTTAATATCATGGTACCACTCATCAGGGCTATGTTGATGACTACTGTGGGTGCAATTGAAAAATTTTGTGCATAAATACAGAACCACTCAGTCTGCAGTGCTCTGTCGATTATGCCCTTTTTTACTGGCGGGATTTCAGTTTTGCAATTAATATTGAATTTTTATAACCAACTCTCAGATCAAAAATTGTTCAAAATTGTAAGTAAAATTTCAAGCGGAGCTTGTTACAAGCCGCCCAGTTCCAGAACCGCGTATAACTCAACTGAAGTAAATAGACCTAGTACAGGCTGATAGCTCCGCAGCACAAATCTACCATGGGACTTCAGATATAACACAAGAAAATATCCTGCACATTGTTCTCTTTATGCACAAAACCAAAAAAAAGGAACCAGAATTACACAGATAAATGGCTTGCTGTCAAATGCTGTTAACCCAGAAAAAATTGCAGTAAAGCTTAGCAGTAATGACAGGCCTGGTGCCTTTCTTGATAAAGCCTGTGCAAAAGCTACAGAGTTCATTCCATATATAAAACACCAAGAAAGGAAACATCACATTAAGACATCACATTGGCTGTGAGATCCAGTCAGATCTAGAGTTGATATGAGAGTTGATTATAAGGCTATTTATAGATCTAAATCTGTCAATCTATATCTGTTTAGAATCAATGGTCACTGATGTCTTTTTAAAAAAATATTTTAAAAAAAGCTTGCCTGTTGTGCCTTTATAATATGGTGCATTTTTGTTTCTTTCAGAATCTGACTGTGAATGATGTAAAAGCGCTACTTGGTAATGTCAATCTGAACGATCTAAAGATCTTTGAAAATGACAGTGTGGTCAAATCTTGGACATCACGGCAGCTCCAGTCAGAGCTCGACCGACTTGGTCTGGGCCTGACTGGTGGAAAGGCATCCCCTGAGACACCCACAGCCACCCAGGCAGCAGGCCAAGCACCTATTCAGATCAGCACTCAATCAGCCCCGCTGTCATCCACCCAGACTGGCGACCAGTCCACCAACCAGACTATCAATCAATTTGTGGTACAAGGTAACAGCACCACTTCATACGCATGCTGCTTTTTTCATTGAGCTTTTCATTCATGATTTCTGAATATGTGTATTTTCTGGGCCCTTTCAGATTTGCAGGCATCAGGCGTCATGGCTTCAGCTGAAATGTGGCTGCTGCACCTTTGCCTAAGCCTCCTGCTTCTCACACTACAGATGCTACACTGAACATAGAAATCACATAATTTTCTGTATGCTAGTTTATAGACTCTGCAGGGATACTTCTAATAATCCTACATAAATTATCTGTTGTTTTTTCCAAGAATGCTTACTATTTAAATATATTCATGTTTATTATATCTATGTCCTCAATAGAATCTCATTCTGCATACTTATAACCAAGTTATAACTGAAAAATATTTTTCTTTAGAAACTATTTGCAAAATATACTGTGTGCATTAAATTATCCAGAAATTAAATGTGTGTTCCTTTTTATTAGTTCCTCTAATACTGACACAAAGATGTCTGTTTTTGTTGTCAGGATCTGACATGTCATAAAGGGCTCAAGTGCAGAACAAACAGTGTATAGAAAACCAGGCTTACAAAGATGACAAATCACGAGGCAGGTGTGGTGCATCAGTCCAGGGGTGTGGTCTGTGATTTGTTGGCAAGAGAAAATGACGGGGCAAATGAGGACAGCACGGGTAGAACATCTGAAAATATGGCATGTGGATATGTGGGTTTGAAGCCTTTCTGAAAATCACATAAAATTACAAATCAAACATGTGTGTAAGATAGGGAATTGTGGAATACATTTAGGTTTAAATGCATAATTGTATTGGCCACCAGAGGATACAGCAGACACCAGTGATTTCTGGTCCATGGTGTTGGTGCTCCAGATGAATTTTGTTTGGATAAAGGTCAGTGGAAGCAGGAGATCTTCCAGATGCTGTTCGGCTACTTCAGAATGTCTACTGAGCAGTCAGCTCTAGCAAAGAAATCATGCTCTGTAGGAACATGGGGTTAAAATGAATTAAATTCATTAGTCCGTTTTTTCCCTGCACTTGCTGAAACAGAGTTGCTACATTTATTAAAAAACCTTTCTATTCACAGAGCATCTGGATCTTATCTTAAAGTATAGTATAGATCTATGTTTGATGAAGCTTGTTACATCAGTGACTGTCTTGTGCATGTGTGGACTGTCCTGAGAAAAAAAGGTGAAGAGTACAGGGTAACCTGCTTATGTTTTTTTTTATACATACATTTACCATTTATCTCCAATAAACACGTAACAATAAACTACAGCGTTCTTGCAACATGAGGCATCGGCCATAATTCATAACTATGATTGAACACTACCGCAGTCATGTTAAAAATGAATACCTGAAAAACTCATCAAACTGGAATGTAGGTGATTCATCTTCTCGGCATGCCATCTTCCTCTTTCTGACTCACAACTGACATAAAACTGCCAGCAACCTGACTTACTTCAACCCCTTCAAAAACAGTAATAACATAAAATGCAGAGTATCATGTAAAATACCAACTTAGATTCTACATTATCATATTAAATGATATGTCTATTAAGAGGCTCAACCATAGAAAATAGTCCCTTCCAAATGACCTTCAAATGATGTATTCTTCTTCCTATAATAATAATAATAATAATATCTTATTCTTTGTCTAAGCCACTGTATCTACTGTGCATCCACAGTTTTTAAGATACATTCATGAATTTTTTTGGGATTAAACTTGCGTGATTTTATAAGCATAATGACATTACACTTTTTCATTATTATTTTTTGAATATTAGATTTTCCCCACTGACATAACATGGAGTCATTTATGAATCGCCATGGGGCCATTTTTGAATGTTTATCAGTGTCTATGTTTTTTACAGTAATCTGTACAGGATTCTCTTTAATATCAATTTATTTGTTAACATTGAAGTGAATGGGAATTGTACTTCCACAATTTGGTCACTTGGGCAGTGAGGAGCAATACCTGGTTTGCGCGCTGCTAGAAATATTCCACTGCTGATGACAGCCCTTGTAGGATATGCAATTTTTTTGTTAAATTTAGCATATTATTGCATTTCTTTGCATGGTTCAAAATCGTTTGCACCCGTCCAACTGGTCGAATATACTCGCCCATAATGAGAAGGTTGTTGGTTCGAATCCAGTGCACGTAGCACTTTTATCTAGTTATATATTATGTTATTTTTATTTTTCAAAAATAAGGGGGGGGGGCAATGGTGGCCTAGCGGTTAAGGAAGTTGTCGGTTCAAATCCCGTGCCACTGAGCAAAACACCGTCCCCACACACTGCTCCACGGGCGCCTGTCATGGCTGCCCACTGCTCACCAAGGGTGGTGATTAAATACAGAGGACACATTTCATTGTGTCACTGTGTTGTGCTGCATTGTTACACAATGACAATCACTTCACTTCAATTGGCTGCCATTGTGGGTCAGCGCTCCCTATATATCCAGTCTTTCACACTGTGACCACCAGATGGGGGCATTTCCCCATCTGTGCAGACGGAAATAGGGTTTTTTTAGGATATTGTGTTCTTTCTCTGATTGCGACATAATCATAATCAATGAACCGCTAATATAAATGAAAAACACCTCTCTAGATTACACACGCTTTAGATTATGATGCTTATGATGTCATAAGCACAGTCCCACAGTGGCCATGGTAAAGGTAAAGATTTACATTTACATTTACAGCATTTATCAGACGTCCTTATCCAGAGCGACTTACAATCAGTAGTTACAGTCACAGTCCCCCCCCCTGGAGACACTTAGGGTTAAGTGTCTTGCTCAGGGACGCAGTGGTAGAAAGTGGGATTTGAACCTGGGTCTTCTGGTTCATAGGCGAGTGTGTTACCCACTAGGTGCCACTGAGGTCCTCTTGAGCGAGGTACCATCGCCACACACTGCTCCCAGGGTGCATTTCGGGGCTGCCCACTTCTAACTAAGTGTGATATAAATTTCAAATAACTTTCATTCATGTGCACCATATGCTGTGCTTGCTGCATATAACGTTGCCAAAAGCATTTACTTTAACTCATGTACTGTTGGAACATTGTTAAATGCTTCTCTTGGTCATTATCTGAGCATGCCAGTGTATACTATCCTAAATGCACTGAAAACATATTTTCATTTACGTTTGAAGTAACTAAATTAAACTTACTGGACAGACCCAGATGCACATAAGAATTTCCCACAGGCGCATTTACCAGCCTCCCCCTTAGGCAGGAGTTTGAGAATTTGGGATATCGAGGAATTTCCCCAAGGCAAGAGATGAACCCTGCCTAACTGGTATGACAGGTAGGTTAAGTAACAGTTTCTGACGCTATCTGAAAATACCTTCCAAATTGTTACCCCATTGAGAGACCAATTTTCCGGTAATTGTCCTTTTCAGTTCTGGTTCAGCCCATGTTTCAGGTGTCCATACCATACCATACCATACAATATTTATTTATGAAGCACTTTAAAAAGAACAATGAATCTGACCAAAGTGCTGTGCAATACAGGTAAAATATAAACATTACCAAGGAAATGCCACAAAGTAAAATAAGAACCAAATTAAACTAAAAACTAGACTATAAATTCTAAAAGACACAACATAATAAGAGTGGTACAAAACCACATAAAACCACGTCATACTGTGTTGAAGGTCAGGTCGTAAAAGTGAGTCTTTTAACGAGACTTGAACAAAGAGAGTTATGGTGCTTGCCTGACGGTGTTAGGCAAGTCATTCCATAGACGTGGAGCTGCAGCTGCAAAGGCCATCTCACCTCTGAGTTTATAACATGACTTAGGTATGCATAAAAGTCTCTGAACTGAGGACCTGAGAGAATGAGACTGAGTGGAATAGGCTGGGGTCAACTCATTCAACGACTTAAAAACATAAAAAGAATTTGAAAATGGCAAAAAAAGCCAAAATTGTTATCGGTTATGAGTTATGTGCTCCCGTCTCTTTGTACCAGTTAGAAACCGGGAAGTGGCATTTTAAACCAACTGAAGGCAAGCCAAAGATGTCTGGCTGATTAAAAGCTGGCTGAATTTCAGTTATCAAGGCAAGTAGAAATTAAATTGCTAAAGACGCGAGGTATATATGGGGTGCCTGATACCACTATTAGGACAAAACAGCAAGCATGAGAATCTTATTCTCCTTAAGATCCAAGAAATTTAAGGCCACCCATCTTTCAACATCAGTAAGGCAATCAAGAAGAGGTTGTATAGAGCAACCCCCACTTCAGGGCAGATACACCTGACAGTCATCCGCATAACAGTGAAATGAAACATTGTGTTTATGAAAAATGTCCAAGAGATAACAGGTTAAAATAAAAGAGGTCCCAGAATCTAGCCTTGTGGCACCCCCCAAGGAAGTGCCATGAAAGTTTAGGATAAGTAATCAATAGAGACACAGAAAGTTCTACCTGAGAGGTACAAACCATTGGAGAGCTGCACCCATGATATCTTCTACTTTTCTAGCATGAAGGCAAGAGTTTCATGGTTGATAGTGTCAAAATCAGCTGTTAAATCCAAAAGGAAAAGTAGCATTGAGTCCCCAGAGTTGTTTATTAATAGATATAATTGACAACTCTTTGCTGATTCAGTAGTTTGGAGGGATTTAAACCCATTCTGAAAAACATCCAAGATTGCACTTTCATTCAAAAAAGGCTGTAGTTGGGCGTGTACAATCTTTTCAAGTAGTTTGGCCAAGAAAGGTAGCTTTCACATAAACCTGAAAAAAGACAATAGGGTCAAGACAGGATTTTTAGGTTGTACAACAGTGTGCCTAAAGCTTTTGGACACCACACCTGAGATTAAACTATTGTATTGTATAATGTGCCCCAATGAATCTCACTGAAGGCATCAAAACTATGAATGAACACATGTGGGGTTATGCACTTAACAAAAAAGGTGAAATAACTGAAAAAATGTTTTATATTCTAGTTTCTTCAAAATAGCCGCCCTTTGCTCTGATTACTGCTTTGCACACTCTTGGCATTCTCTCAATGAGCTTCAAGAGGTCGTCACCTGAAATGCTTTTCCAACAGTCTTGAAGGAGTTCGCAGAGGTGTTTAGCACTTGTTGGCCCCTTTGCCTTCACTCTGTGGTCCAGCTCACCCCAAACCATCTGGATTGGGTTCAGGTCCGGTGACTGTGGAGGCCAGGTCTCCACTTTTTGTTAAGTACATAATTGTTCATTCATAGTTTTGATGCCTTCAGTGAGAATCTACCAACGTAAATGGTCATGACAAGGTGTGTCCAAACTTTTGACCTGTACTGTAAGACAGAGAGAGAGATTGTCTCAAAATGATCAAACACTGCTGTGTTAAAATTGAACCATCAACCTGAGGTGGTAAAATATGGGACCTAATCTGTACAACCATCTCCAAAAAGAAATGGAGAAAGTTTTCACAGGTTTCGACAGAAGCTTTAAAAGAAACAGGATGCTGAGAGTTAAGGATGGAGTTAAGCATGTTAAAAAGAAAGTGGGGCTATGAGACCAGAAGGTTGCCAGTTCATATCCCGAGCTGCCAAGGTGCCACTGAGGTGCCACTGAGGAAATGGCTTGTGCTGTAGTGTTTCACAATGACAGTCACTTCACTTTCACTGCATGCAGACTCCTCCTACAAAAAGGTCATGTGATAGCACATCACATGACCACAGAACATAACAAAGAAGTCAAATATTAATCTGTTAAATAAAAATATTACATAACCCTTTGTGTTGATTTAGGGCTTATCATAAGATCATCATAAATTATATGGCCTCTTTTTTATGTTCAGGCAACATCAATGCTCCTCTGCAGCTTTCTGGAAACTGTCCAATCACTGACTGGTACTGAGCTGTTGCTACAACTATGCTCGTAAGTGATTTAAAAAAGATTTCTTAATCATAGGCAACAGTGATGGACATTTGAATACTCCACCCATGATGTCAGTGAAAGCACCATTGGCAGGTGTATGGTAAATGGAGATTCCTCCTATTTAGCATACAACAATGAACACTTGTCTAGCGCAAGCCTACATAATCCCACAAAAGGTTTAAAGTAAACATTAGAATATTAGGTCCACCATGAAGCAAAGTACATTCATAAATCACCAGCAATGAGGACAGATCAATTCCCGATCCACAGATCAGCTCTTTATTAGTCAGGAATTGCATGTAATTGAGTACATCATCATAATGGTCTAATACAGTTGCTAAGTAACATCTGAAGATGTTTTTTTGTTTTGGTTTTGTCTCCTTTGTCATTGTTACGTCAAAGGATGTCACGAAACAATTCTATAACAGGTGTAACCAAATGATCAAGTCAACAATCCAGAACAATATTTCATAGAAGGTGCCCATCATGCTTGACTTGAACAAGGAATGTTGCTCAATCAGTTCGATTTGCTATACATATACAGTACAGGCCAAGAGTTTGGACACACCTTCTCACTCAATGTGTTTTCTTCATTTTCATGACCATTTTTATTGGTAGATTCTCACTGAAGGCATCAAAACTATGAATGAACACATGTGGAGTTATGTACTTAACAAAAAGTGGAGACCTGGCCTCCACAGTCACCAGACTTGAACCCAATCGACATGGTTTGGGGTGAGCTGGACCGCACAGTGAAGACAAAGGGGCCAACAAGTGCTAAACACCTCTGGGAACTCCTTCAAGACTGTTGGAAAACCGTTTCAGGTGACGACCTCTTGAAGCTCATCGAGAGAATGGCAAGAGTGTGCAAAGCAGTAATCAGAGCAAAGAAACTAGAATATGAAACATGTTTCACCTTCTCCACATGTGTTCATTCGTAGTTTTGTAACCTTGTTAGGCCTTGTAATTGTTCCTGGATGAAATCAATAACGTCACCAGAGTCTGTGTTGTCCTTCTGTCAGCCGAGCCTGTTCTCTTGCAGTATGGGCAGAAAATGACTTCGGCTGATTAGAATCCCGTGTCTATGTGCAAGAGCAGCAAAAATTTTATTCTATGACGTTCCAAAAAGAAAACTCGATTAGCTGAGTCCTCTCCAGTTTTTAGAGAAGTAAATTAATTTTAATTTTAAATATCTTGTGCACAGTTCATGCTACTTTAGGGTCTCCATAGACTGCCCTTGTTAAGTCTGTAGATCAGTGAACTGTCTTACCAATGTTAATTTGACCAATTTGCTAGAAGAAAATGTGTTTAAGAGTGAACATTTGTGAGCCAAATGTCCATTGCCTTCAAATCAAAGGAAGGGATCATTACATATCCATATTTACAGCTTATCCAAGGACTCTGTCCCTGGTATAAGAGACTTAATATGAACATCTTTCTTGAACACCCCATCTCTTTCCCATAACAAGGTCTGAAAGAAATGGTTATACCAAAGGAATCCTGAGAATATTATTTTCCATCAAGGACATTTCAAATGAGAACCATATGGACAATACAATTGAAAAGATAGCACGAGTTTGATTTAACAAGTAATGACAGTTTACGACAATGCCTTTTTCCTCTACAGTTGATCGGAGTAATGTGATGTCGATTCTAGACTTGTCTGCTTTCGGTCTTGATAACCTTCAGTCTCTGCAATGTCTTGGTCTCCCTACCTACCTTAAAAAGAAGTGAAGTGATTGTCACATGTGAAGTGAAGTGATAGCACAGCATACGGTGCACACAGTGAAATTTGTCCTCTGCATTTAACCCATCACCCTGAGTGAGCAGTGGGCAGCCATGACAGGCGCCCGGGGAGCAGTGCGTGGGGACGGTGCTTACCTAGCTAAACACAACCTTTAAAACACTACCTCACTACCTATTATGGAAATGTCACTTTGTGAGATTATTTCACATTAATACGAGTTCCCCTAGCCTGTCTATTGGCCTTCAGTGGCTCCAAGGTGACACCGGACGCCTGTCACGCCTGTCATGGCTGCCCGCTGCTCACCAAGGGTGAAGGGTTAAATGCAGAGGGCACATTTCAGTGTGCCACCATGTGCTGTGCTGTGTCACAATGGCAATCACGTCACTTTCACTTCACTTTCACTCATTCTTTGTCCCACCCCTCCCCACCGACTGTCATGGCTTGAAAACATAGCAGTTGCTCGGTGATTGGATGTATTTTTTTTTTGTTTCGTCACGTCTCTCCTCTTCATTAGCATTTAAAGCTACAGACACCGAAACAGCGCATCCTGGGAAATCTCATTGTGGGACTGGATCAAAGAGGCTGTAATTCTGCACCACGGCTGAATTTCGGAAAGAGGCTCAAGATACAGTATTAGGGGACCAATAAGTCCCCCCTTTTTTTTTCTAAAAAGAAAAACGACCATGGAGACCCCGGACTGTTGAGCAACTGAAGCTGTACATCAAAAAGGATTGAGAAAGAATCCCACCTACACAATTAGTGTCCTCATTTCCCAAACACTTATTGAGTTGAGTGTTGTTAAAAAGAAAAGCTGATGTAACACAGTGGTGTTAATAATAGGGCACCTATACAATCTGTGTTTTCAGTAAAAAAGTGCATTTTAAAAATGTTTTTTTTAAAAACATTTATATCTGATGTATTTATTGAGTGATCCAGACTACAGATTTATGGTTTCTGTTTTGGTCTACAACTACCCAAATAGCTGCAACACTTTTAGGGTTAAAATCTGTTTGTTTCTGGGGAAACAACCCATAATTCAAACTAGATTTTGCAGCACTGAAGTAATGTTGAGAATGTGCACTGGACCAAATTGGAGCAAAAAAAATGTTCACATATCAATTAAGGGCAACGCCCCAGAAATCAGCACCATAGACAGCTCCTTTATTATCCAGCAATATTATTAATACAGTAAATACATGGAATCTATAGTACCAAATGACAGGCGTTAGGTTTAATATATATATTCTTGTTTAAATAGTTTATGTATATTAGTAAACCGAGAAATTCATTTTTTTGTGCCTCTAACAATGCCACTGACACATCACAGGCTGTGTTCCAAGTCAATAAACTTGAACAAATCCTCAGAACAAAGCAAGCAAGTGAACATACTATATCATTTGAAGCATGAACAGAAATCGTAAAACTGACACTGGCTGATGGCAGCCTAATGCAGCTGTTCGGTCACTCTGTTCTGCCCTACAGGTTTTCAAAAAGGACTTTTGTCTGAAACGAATGATCACCGTTGCTTAATTTTGTCTCCTTTTTTGTCACTGCTGTGTCAAATGTTCATTCATGTCACAAGACTCTTAAGACTCCAACCAACTATGTGGCAGCTGTGATCAAGTAATTGATAAAAAAAAATATCATTCATAGAACACATTCATCAAACAGTTTGATCTGCAGATCTGCAGAATTTTCTTTCATATGTCATTTTAACAGAAATTTCAACCTATATTCAATTGAATACACTTAAAAATGTAAGATCTCTAATGCTCAAACTGATAAACTTTATTGCTTTTTGCGAATCTTTGCTCATTTAGAATTTGAGGGCGGTAAAAAAAAAAAAAAAAAAAAAACTCAGGAGACGTGCATATTTACCACTGTGTTAAATCATATTTGGAACTGAGGACACATATTTGTATATGTGCAATTCTTTCCCATTCTTTTGGAATTTGATTCTGGCACAGATATGGCAGGAAAAGGGGCTGGTGTATCAACTTGCGCCATGGGGGGCAAGGGCGAGTTGAACCAGTCACCGAACACAGTCAGGACGTATCCGACGCCATTCCTTCCTAAGAATTCCATTCAGATCTGCAAATTCCATTTCTGCTCAGCCGCCTCACCTCAGGGCTGATCTGTGATCAACCCTCCCGGAGCACTCTCTGACAACGCAGCAGCGGAAGCCTCTGGTGCTGGGGCAACATGTTAACATGGTGACCGAACATGTTCAGGGACATCAGTGATGACGATGTTGAAACAAAAGACTATTTTGCTGACGCTTAAATATTTTAATGGGATTTCATCAGTCAGTTTGCGTCTATTCCATTTCCATTTGTATAATGCATTGCATGTTTTTTTGTTTTTGTTTAGTATATTGATGTAATAACAATACCTCAAAGAAAACAGGGCTGCCGCAAATCTAAGAGGATTTGCAAGATGAATTCCACAAGCTTGTTATGATGCTGTGATGCTTTTAATCAGTACCCTGGTTTCTGGTAAGGGTGGAGCCCAAAAGCACTTTAAGGAATGCAGAAAATCAAGGCTTTGCTATTCCATGGCGTTTACTTGCTGGTACACAATGTAACAAAACCAAAGGATTTCATTTACTGAAATCTCTTTCTGCATTTCTGTTTATACCCTCAGTACCCCTCTGCCTGTACCTGACTTACCTGGACGCTACGGGTCCATGTTTCATGTCGTCCGTGCTGTCTTTCAGATTTCCAGATTGTGTGCATCTGTGCTCATAAATAATTGTATGCCTACCGTGCCATGTCATTAGTCCTTTATTTCTGTACTGTCATTCTGTAAGGGTCCTTGAGCTGGGTTTTGAGTTGTGTTTCTAAAAAAATCCCTATTTTGTTAATCGTGTGTTTGTGTCCTCTTTTCCCTGCCATGCCCTGCCACCGTGACACACCCATATTACACAAAATGTTTATTTCATACAAACCTAAAGCATTTTATTTAATTTTATAATAATTTTTTTCTAATAATGAACAATTAGTTGAAGAAATTATTTTCCAGTCTATATATGTCTAAAGCTATTTTACCAGATATCCCAACAGATTTCAACTTTAACCCAAATGTTTGGCCTAACCACAAAACAATACAGATACAATATTTTGATTTATGAACTTTAAAGCACATTTTGTATGGATCATCATATTTCAAAAGGTATAACTTAAATATAACAGCATGGTATTGTCCTGTCCTATGTGACACTACCCTAAACCCTGGAGCTAATTCTTAACTCCACCTCAAACTCAAGACTCATTCTCTGAGTCTCAAGACTCATTCTCTGTTCATCATTCACGTTCAGTAAGGTAAGCTCAAATCTGGCATAAACTGGGCTGGGTTATATCAAACCCTAAATATGGATTGGATGTGCTTAGCTTGTGATTAGTCAGTTAATTTACCTTATTTTCATTATAAAAAAATAAAGAATGTTTTTTTTTACTGTCTTTCATTCAAAACATTTTCAGTATAAGTGTTCAGACTGGCAGTATGGGAATCTGATTATGGTGAGACGCATCCATATCAAGAAAACAGCATTATTTAATGTAGATAAAGGAAGCCAACATCAGATTCAAATACTGCTTTATGAAGACATCATTGACCCTCTCTTTCATATCACTGTTCTTTAATTCTATCAGTAACACGTAAATTTTCACATGATTTCAGGTTTTTGCAATGGGATTATAATTTTTACAAGACAACAATGAAACCCAACCCACAAATATCAAGGGTTGTAGCCATTTGTGCCATATGGACCGGTAAGTGAATTCTGTTGAACTCAATCTATTGCAGATTTACATTTACAGCATTTATCAGACTCCCTTATCCAGAGCAACTTACAATAGGTAGATACAGGGACAAGTCCCCCCTGGGGCAACTTAGGGCTAAGTGTCTTGCTCAGGGACACAATGGTAGTAAGTGGGGATTGAACCTGGGTCTTCTGGTTCATAGGCGAGTGTGTTACCCACTAGGCTACTACCAGCCCATATTCTGCAGGGTAATATTTATTATATATAATATGGGGAATATTTAATTAGATTTCAACATTTTCTTCAATGAATAGTTATAAATACTGATGTAGAAGGTCAAGTGAGATAATCCAGATTTTGTATTTACCTTGTCTTGTCTTTCCTGATTGTGTTAATCTGTTTTTTTTATTAGCATTCAAGTATCTTAGCTGTGTCTTGCCCTTGTTTCATGTCTGATTTCTGTTATTAGGGTCCCGGTACCCTGTTTTCATCCTTCCGTGCCTCGTGTCCTGTATTATCACTATTATCTAGTGG
Organism: Denticeps clupeoides; assembly: GCF_900700375.1. NCBI lineage: Eukaryota > Metazoa > Chordata > Actinopteri > Clupeiformes > Denticipitidae > Denticeps > Denticeps clupeoides. Next base: position 31,829,040 of record NC_041709.1, read on the forward strand.
ACTGAATGTTAAATTAATATCACATAATATCAAGGTATTTATGTCAGGTATTTTACGGTGTGTGCAGTTAGTTGTGTACCTGAGAAAGGCACTCAGGTCCCTGTAACTGCTGATTGGTGGGTGCCCCACGTTGTGTGTGTCCCAGCCCTGCATGCTGGGCGCTGGCACCCTTGATCCTGACAGGGATAAAGCCGTAAGGGAAAGTAATGGACCGCAGCAACATAAAAAATTGTAATGAAAATGTGTTTTCATTACAGGTTGCCTTGTTGCATCTGCAGCTAACGTATGTACGCCATCATTTATATTTTCATTTACATTCAAAGGGTAAATTGATTAATATTTTTTTTTCTTACCTTCAGAGCAATGATACCAATGCAAGTGGTATGTATTTTATTTTAATAAACTCTGTCCTTAGTTCCTTAAAAAAAGCACTTGAAAGACTTTCAAACTTTTGAAGCATTTATGGTTAATCAGTTTGGATTGTCAAATAATAATTCAATTGAATATCAATTTATATATAAAGATTACTTTGCAAAGAGCAGTAAATAAGACAGGTATACAAACACATTCCTCAATATGATACAATTTATTATTGCAAACCAAAAGAACAGCAAATGAACATAAAGCTCATTATTATTACAAAATATATTGTAAACACATAATTCACTGAATTTTCTCTCTTCAGGAACTCAACAGTTTGTTGGGACTCTAAATGTGTAGGTGTTATTTTATTATGCACAATAAAATAATATAAATATATTTTATTTAATTAATTTTCATTACTATTTAACTTTGTCTATTGACAGAACCACAAATGCTTCGGTTGCTGTTCCTTGCAATTTGCGTATTTTGAGCCTTACAAGCTCCTGGGTAAGTTGAAACCGGGGACTCTGCTTACCTTATTTTTCTTGAAATTATTACATCATTTAACTCAGTGAGACATGAGCATAAATAAGTTTCAAAATGTAACACATATACTTGGCTTTTATTCAGATTCTAGCAGCCATTATTTATTTAACATTATTTTAACTAGAAGCTCTGAGGCTACAGTTATCACATTGCTAATCACCCCTCTGGCAAATAGAATAGTTTCTCTAGATTCTGTTGCTGTTGATGGTTACAAATAAACCACTCAGCATCTGATCAGCAGAAATAGGAGAGGATCATTCTTTTTTTCTGTCAATATTCAACAATATTTTTTTTTTACTCTTGCATAGCTACAACATGTCATCTAGTGGCAATGTGAAGTACTACACACATTGTTTGGATTATGTTTGATAAGAAAACTGTATGTTGCAATTTTTTTATGTAGATTCTCAATGCTGCGGACAATTCAACCAGCCAGGTCCTTTGCGAGGTGCAAAATAACAGCATCTTTTCACACACTTTCAATCAATTATTTCTTTGCGCTTTTTGACCAATACTTTCACTCTACACCCCCTTATTTACCCCCCAATTACTGGTGTCAAGTTTCTATTATTTGCGATCACTTAGTTCCATGTTAAGATCAGTCAGTTGATTTTTTTTTTGTACATGTAACAAATGCTCCATTCATATGCAGATCATCAATGCTGTGGACAATGTGACGACTCAGTTGTTACAGGAGGCTCAGAGTAATGGCAGCATCTCACTACAAAAACTCAGTATGCTGCAAAATGATCTGGGAAAACTGATTACATTCCTATTGTCTGTTTTGGATAATATGGTAGGAAATAAACTTACAAAAAACATTAACTTTAAAACATGTTCAAATATAATGCATTACATCTGAACATTTTCCACATAGGGAGACCCTCTAGCCCAGTCTGATATTATGGCCATGTTCGGCGGGTTGGACATGCTCACTACTGAGAATTTAAAAAATGAACATTTTGTGGAAACTTGGCTATATGTCAAATTAATTCCTCTCCTGCCAATTGTGACAAAAGACTTCATGCAACAGCTGAGCATGAGAAACTTCAGCTGTCAAGGATATCAAACAATGTAAGAACACAATCATTTTTAGCAGAAAATTTGATTTGTTCATTTGCATTTATCACCTGTGATCAGTTTTGTAACCAGATTTCCTGAAATTCAGCATCAAAGGTATCTCTGAAGGTCTGTCTGTCAACGACACAAAACCACATATGTTGATCTACACTGATTTCATCTACACGTTCCTTTCAAGACGCGATAGAGCAGGTAAATAAGGTTACTGTCCAATGCCATATCATATGGGTAATGTGGGTAGTATTTAGAATTTTTATTGTTGTAACCTTGTAAAAATATGATTCACTTTTCTTTATTATTGTTATTATTTGAATAGCAAATGTTAAATTAATTTAAACACTCTCTTGATTTTAGATCCAGGATGTTTGCTCAGCACCAATAGCACATCCGACTGGCTTCTTTTAAATATAGGCAATTTCTCTATTTATGCAAAGGTGGAAGATCTACAATGTATAAATGAAAATATGTCTGAGGTAAAGGCCTATGATATGCCAAACGTTTTTATTTGTATTCTTCTTACGCTAATAGCTCAAATTTGAAAATGTTTTTCTTCCATGTGCAGACAGTGTTTCTTTCATCTCTGAGCCCCACTGAGATTGCCCAATTTACACTGATGTCTGGATCACTGAACAGCACAGAGACTATTAAGGCAGAGTTTCTTCAGCTAGGAAATGGGAATGCCTTCCAAAATGTACAAGAGTATCTGACAGTATTAGTCAGTAGCCCAGAGGTATTAAGGAGCATCAGAACAATAATAAATACATATGACAAAAAAATGACTTGTTAGTAAAATGAGGAGTTTATTTTAATTCACATTAGTAGCAAACTCTCAATTGACTAACACTTGCTGTTTGTTTTAATTCTACAGATTGAAGAAATTACATCATCAGTAAGGGACTTGCTGATGAATCTGACGTACAGCAAAATAAATGAACGTTTCCCTCAATTTCAACTGCTAGACTGGCTGAATTGGTTCAAAGTGAAACTGACTCCATTGCTTCCCAGCTTCACAGCGGAAATGCTAATAACTGCACTGAAAAATACAAACTGCACATATTTCCAAATCATGTCAGTATATAACATCCTAAAATAAAGAAAAAAAATAAACTTACATTGCAAAAGACAGAATATACTTATGTATGAGAAAATTATGTTTACAAAAGTAAAAATATGACATTTTTTACAGTATTGAAGGAATTGGGAGTGTTTATGATGAAATGAAACCTGAACAAAGGATAGAAATTGCAAAAGTACTTCTGAGTCATCTGATAGAGTTTCTCAGCCAATTCAAGTCTCCAGGTAAAGTCGCTACTATGACACGATCTGAAGCGTTATGAGTGCTGTAGCTTGTAAATGGTAACATATGCCTTTGTAAATATCACTTGTATGAGTTTCAAGTGCTCCTCATTTCAAAAGATTTCAAGAGTTTTGCACTCTGTTCTGCATTTTTTCTACCTCCCGAATGTTTCGTCAATTACAGCTTGCCGAAACAACATTAAAGATGACTCGGACTGGCTGAAGGTCAACTTGGGTCCCTTTGCTGACAAAGTTGATTACTCTGAGCTGAAAGAATTGAACATCACCGGGGTAGGAGCCGCTCAAACATTTGCTCTTTCTCAAAAACTCTACAAAAAGAAGAGTTACAAGTCACTTTTGTTTCCATGTCTCTCATTTAGAATGTCAAAGTCATGTGAGGCCAATGTCTGTCTCTGTTCTGTTACTTGTCCCTTCAGCTGGCAGTTTTAGGCTCACTCTCTCCAGAACAGAAAGTCAATCTGCTGTTGGATTCCACAACTGGTGCTCTTGAAAACGTATCTGTTGTCACAGAGGTCTTCAGCAGTATTCTTCAATCTCCAGAACAGATGGACAAATTCTTCGAGTACTTTGTTCAAGCCACTAACGAGGTGAGTGGGGTGACTCCATGTATACTTTTCAGAGAGAGTTTCTGAAACCCAGGAGATATGAAAGAACAGTATTCCGTACCAAACAGGACTTCTCATAGCGGCTGTAGAGAGAGAAACGATGCTTCTTTCTTCATAGCTTGTCCCTCTTGTTCCATTTTAGGCAAACATTACCACCATTAACAACACAGCTGTAAGAGACACCATGCTCAACCTGACTTTGACTGCCCTTGCTCCACGATTCGCCACCTTCGAAACCAGTGACTTTGAGCTGTGGTTCCAAGTGAATCTATTTGTTCTACTTGCCAGTCTTCAGCCTGCCAGTCTCTCAGTCATACCACTGAACATCAGCTGTGACTCGTTCACTGCCATGTAAGATGTACAATTCCTGATTGTACAACACACAAACAGGACAAACAATATAAAGCCTGTTACTCAACAAGAGTCTTTTGTATCCTCAGTATCAAGGGCCTTGATAAGGTTTTGGCCATACTTCCAGAAGAAGGCCTTGTGTCTTGCAGACATGACCTTGTGCAAGAGTTACCTAGTGGTACGTAAAAGCACTGTAATTGATAAGAATGCTTTTTGATTGTGTTGGTAAAACTGGACTGTACGCTCTGTGGTACACCTGTCTTCCAACTGACCGACTTTCTCGTTTGTGTATTGATCTCACAGGCTGCATGGTACCAATTGATGTAAGTGAATCTTGAGCAATTCCACATGAATACGCATTCTTACTAACAGCGGCTTGTCACTGCCATCATCTCCAAGTTTCAGGGAAACTAATTGCACCACTAAAATGTCCTGGCTTGTCCCGTTGCAGATTGGCTCTCTGGAAGGCAAGAGTCCAACAGAAGTGGCTGAGTTGACACTGAACTCTGGAGCACTGAATGACACCAACCAGATTGAGACGGTCTTCCAATTCCTCGAGAATGGAGATGCCTTCCAGAATGTAGATGAGTTTCTAACAGCTGTGACAAACTCTTCTGAGGTATTTATCCAATAAACTGCAAGTGACCTCCTGCCAGATTTGTTTCAGGCACATGACTTGACTTGATGTTGTCTTGTTTCCAAAGCTTCCTGCAATCTCCATTGCTGTCAGAGATATTGTGATGAACCTGACCTTCAACATCATCAGCACCCACTTCCCAACATTTGACACAGCTGATTGGGAGGCTTGGTTCAAGGAGAAACTCGTCCTTGTCCTCCCTAGTTTCACTGCCAAGATGCTCACCAGAACAATCTCAAACATCGGCTGCACCAACTACCGAGTGGTGTAAGTGTTTGTGAAAATGAGAGTAGAATGCTTTTCACTAACCTTTTACAAGCAGTAGCTTTCTGATATCATGGTGGAAAACATGGTTTCTTGGAGAGATTTTACATAAAACGCCTTAGCCAGAGCTAACGTTGAGACCACTCAAATATGTGCATGTGTGTTTGTGTTTGATGTAGCGTTGAGGGAATTGGAAGTGTTTTCGGCAACATGGATTCTGAGAAAACACTGGAAATTGCCAAAATCCTTGTGAGTCATCTGACAGAAGTTTCTCAGCCAATTCAAGTCTCCAGGTAAAAGTCGCTACCTATGACACGATCTGAAGATGTTACTGAGTGCTTTAGCATGTAAATGGTAACATATGCCTTTGTAAATAGCACTTGTATGAGTTTCTAGTGCTCACTTCATTTGAAAAGATTTCGACAGTTTTGCACTCTGTTCATGCATTTCTTCTACCTCCCGAATGTTCTGTCAATTACAGCTTGCCGAAACAACATTAAAGATGACTCGGACTGGCTGAAGGTCAACTTGGGTCCCTTTGCTGACAAAGTTGATTACTCTGAGCTGAAAGAATTGAACATCACCGGGGTAGGAGCCGCTCAAACATTTGCTCTTTCTCAAAAACTCTACAAAAAGAAGAGTTACAAGTCACTTTTGTTTCCATGTCTCTCATTTAGAATGTCAAAGTCATGTGAGGCCAATGTCTGTCTCTGTTCTGTTACTTGTCCCTTCAGCTGGCAGTTTTGGGCTCACTCTCTCCAGAACAGAAAGTCTATCTGCTGTTGGATTCCACAACTGGTGCTCTTGAAAACGTATCTGTTGTCACAGAGGTCTTCAGCAGTATTCTTCAATCTCCAGAACAGATGGACAAATTCTTCGAGTACTTTGTTCAAGCCACTAACGAGGTGAGTGGGGTGACTCCATGTATACTTTTCAGAGAGAGTCTCTGAAACCCCGGAGATATGAAAGAACAGTATTCCGTACCAAACAGGACTTGTCATAGCGGCTGTAGAGAGAGAAACGACGCTTCTTTCTTCATAGCTTGTCCCTCTTGTTCCATTTTAGGCAAACATTACCACCATTAACAACACAGCTGTCAGAGACACCATGCTCAACCTGACTTTGACTGCCCTTGCTCCACGATTCGCCACCTTCGAAACCAGTGACTTTGAGCTGTGGTTCCAAGTGAATCTATTTGTTCTACTTGCCAGTCTTCAGCCTGCCAGTCTCTCAGTCATACCACTGAACATCAGCTGTGACTCCTTCACTGCCATGTAAGATGTACAATTCCTGATTGTGCAACACACAAACAGGACAAACAATATAAAGCCTGTTACTCAACAAGAGTCTTTTGTATCCTCAGTATCAAGGGCCTTGATAAGGTTTTGGCCATACTTCCAGAAGAAGGCCTTGTGTCTTGCAGACATGACCTTGTGCAAGAGTTACCTAGTGGTACGTAAAAGCACTGTAATTGATAAGAATACTTGTTGATTGTGCTGGTATAACTGGACTGTGCGCTCTGTGGTACACCTGTCTTCCAACTGACCGACTTTCTCGTTTGTGTATTGATCTCACAGGCTGCATGGTACCAATTGATGTAAGTGAATCTTGAGCAATTCCACATGAATACGCATTCTTACTAACAGCGGCTTGTCACTGCCATCATCTCCAAGTTTCAGGGAAACTAATTGCACCACTAAAATGTCCTGGCTTGTCCCGTTGCAGATTGGCTCTCTGGAAGGCAAGAGTCCAACAGAAGTGGCTGAGTTGACACTGAACTCTGGAGCACTGAATGACACCAACCAGATTGAGACGGTCTTCCAATTCCTCGAGAACGGAGATGCCTTCCAGAATGTAGATGAGTTTCTAACAGCTGTGACAAACTCTTCTGAGGTATTTATCCTATAAACTGCAAGTGACCTCCTGCCAGATTTGTTTCAGGCACATGACTTGACTTGATGTTGTCTTGTTTCCAAAGCTTCCTGCAATCTCCATTGCTGTCAGAGACATTGTGATGAACCTGACCTTCAACATCATCAGCACCCACTTCCCAACATTTGACACAGCTGATTGGGAGGCTTGGTTCAAGGTGAAACTCGTCCTTGTCCTCCCTAGTTTCACTGCCAAGATGCTCACCACAACAATCTCAAACATCGGCTGCACCAACTACCGAGTGGTGTAAGTGTTTGTGAAAATGAGAGTAGAATGCTTTTCACTAACCTTTTACAAGCAGTAGCTTTCTGATATCATGGTGGAAAACATGGTTTCTTGGAGAGATTTACATGTACGCCTTTAGCCAGAGCTAACGTTGAGACCACTCAAATATGTGCATGTGTGTTTGTGTTTGATGTAGCGTTGAAGGAATTGGAAGTGTTTTCGGCAACATGGATTCTGAGAAAACACTGGAAATTGCTAAAATCCTTGTGAGTCATCTGACGAAGTTTCTCAGCCAATTCAAGTCTCCAGGTAAAATGGCTACTTATGACACGATCTGAAGAGTTACTGAGTGCTGTAGCATGTAAATGGTAACATATGCCTTTGTAAATAGCACTTGTATGAGTTTCAAGTTCACTTAATTTGAAAAGATTTGACAGAGTTTTGCACTCTGTTCAGCATTCCTTTACCTCCCGAATGTTCCTGTCAATTACAGCTTGCCAAAACAACATTAAAGATGACTCGGACTGGCTGAAGGTCAACTTGGGTCCCTTTGCTGACAAAGTTGATTACTCTGAGCTGAAAGAATTGAACATCACCGGGGTAGGAGCCGCTCCAACATTCGCTCGTTCTCAAAAACTGTACAAAATGAAGAGTTACAAGTGACTTTTGTTGCCATGTCTCTCATTTAGAATGTCAAAGTCGATGTGAGGCCAATGTCTGTGTCTGTTTTGTTACTTGTCCCTTCAGCTGGCAGTTTTGGGCTCACTCTCTCCAGAACAGAAAGTCAATCTGCTGTTGGATTCCACAACTGGTGCTCTTGAAAATGTATCTGTTGTCACAGAGGTCTTCAGCAGTATTCTTCAATCTCCAGAACAGATGGACAAATTCTTCGAGTACTTTGTTCAAGCCACTAACGAGGTGAGTGGGGTGACTCCATGTATACTTTTCAGAGAGAGTCTCTGAAACCCCGGAGATATGAAAGAACAGTATTCCGTACCAAACAGGACTTGTCATAGCGGCTGTAGAGAGAGAAAAGACGCTTCTTTCTTCATAGCTTGTTCCCTCTTGTTCCATTTTAGGCAAACATTACCACCATATACAACACAGCTGTCAGAGACACCATGCTCAACCTGACTTTGACTGCCCTTGCTCCACGATTCGCCACCTTCGAAACCAGTGACTTTGAGCTGTGGTTCCAAGTGAATCTATTTGTTCTACTTGCCAGTCTTCAGCCTGCCAGTCTCTCAGTCATACCACTGAACATCAGCTGTGACTCCTTCACTGCCATGTAAGATGTACAATTCCTGATTGTGCAACACACAAACAGGACAAACAATATAAAGCCTGTTACTCAACAAGAGTCTTTTGTATCCTCAGTAATCAAGGGCCTTGATAAGGTTTTGGCCATACTTCCAGAAGAAGGCCTTGTGTCTTGCAGACATGACCTTGTGCAAGAGTTACCTAGTGGTATGTAAAAGCACTTTAATTGATAACAATACTTGTTTGTTGTGCTGGTATAACTGGACTGTGCACTCTGTGGTACACCTGTCTTCCAACTGACCGACTTTCTCGTTTGTGTATTGATCTCACAGGCTGCATGGTACCAATTGATGTAAGTGAATCTTGAGCAATTCCACATGAATACGCATTCTTACTAACAGCGGCTTGTCACTGCCATCATCTCCAAGTTTCAGGGAAACTAATTGCACCACTAAAATGTCCTGGCTTGTCCCGTTGCAGATTGGCTCTCTGGAAGGCAAGAGTCCAACAGAAGTGGCTGAGTTGACACTGAACTCTGGAGCACTGAATGACACCAACCAGATTGAGGACGGTCTTCCAATTCCTCGAGAACGGAGATGCCTTCCAGAATGTAGATGAGTTTCTAACAGCTGTGACAAACTCTCCTCAGGTATTTATCCAATGAAACTGCTAAGTGACCTCCTGCCAGATCTGTTTCAGGCACATGACTTGACTTGATGTTGTCTTGTTTCCAAAGCATCCTGCAATCTCCACTGCTGTCAGAGACATTGTGATGAACCTGACCTTCAACATCATCAGCACCCACTTCCCAACATTTGACACAGCTGATTGGGAGGCTTGGTTCAAGGTGAAACTCGTCCTTGTCCTCCCTAGTTTCACTGGCGAGATGCTCACCACAACAATCTCAAACATCGGCTGCACCAACTACCAAGTGGTGTAAGTGTTTGTGAAAATGAGAGTAGAACTGCTTTTCACTAACCTTTTACAAGCAGTAGCTTTCTGATATCATGGTGGAAAACATGGTTTCTTCGGAGAGATTTCACATGTAACGCCTTTAGCCAGAGCTAACGTTGAGACCACTCAAATATGTGCATGTGTGTTTGTGTTTGATGTAGCGTTGAGGGAATTGGAAGTGTTTTCGGCAACATGGATTCTGAGAAAACACTGGAAATTGCCAAAATCCTTGTGAGTCATCTGACAGAGTTTCTCAGCCAATTCAAGTCTCCAGGTAAAGTCGCTACCATGACACGACCTGAAATGTTACTAGTGCTTTAGCATGTAAATGGTAACATATGCCTTTGTAAATATCACTTGTATGAGTTTCTAGTTCACTTAATTTGAAAAGATTTCGACAGTTTTGCACTCTGTTCAGCATTCCTTTTACCTCCCGAATGTTCCGTCAATTACAGCTTGCCAAAACAACATTAAAGATGACTCGGACTGGCTGAAGGTCAACTTGGGTCCCTTTGCTGACAAAGTTGATTACTCTGAGCTGAAAGAATTGAACATCACCGGGGTAGGAGCCGCTCCAACATTCGCTCTTTCTCAAAAACTGTACAAAATGAAGAGTTACAAGTGACTTTTGTTGCCATGTCTCTCATTTAGAATGTCAAAGTCGTATGAGGCCAATGTCTGTGTCTGTTTTGTTACTTGTCTCTTCAGCTGGCAGTTTTGGGCTCACTCTCTCCAGAACAGAAAGTCAATCTGCTGTTGGATTCCACAACTGGTGCTCTTGAAAATGTATCTGTTGTCACAGAGGTCTTCAGCAGTATTCTTCAATCTCCAGAACAGATGGACAAATTCTTCGAGTACTTTGTTCAAGCCACTAACGAGGTGAGTGGGGTGACTCCATGTATACTTTTCAGAGAGAGTCTCTGAAACCCCAGAGATATGAAAGAACAGTATTCCGTACCAAACAGGACTTGTCATAGTGGCTGTAAGAGAGAGCAACGACGCTTCTTTCTTCATAGCTTGTTCCTCCTTGTTCCATTTTAGGCAAACATTACCACCATATACAACACAGCTGTCAGAGACACCATGCTCAACCTGACTCTTGACTGCCCTTGCTCCACGATTCGCCACCTTCGAAACCAGTGACTTTGAGCTGTGGTTCCAAGTGAATCTATTTGTTCTACTTGCCAGTCTTCAGCCTGCCAGTCTCTCAGTCATACCACTGAACATCAGCTGTGACTCCTTCACTGCCATGTAAGATGTACAATTCCTGATTGTACAACACACAAACAGGACAAACAATATAAAGCCTGGTACTCAACAAGAGTCTTTTGTATCCTTAGAATCAAGGGCCTTGATAAGGTTTTGGCCATACTTCCAGAAGAAGGCCTTGTGTCTTGCAGACATGACCTTGTGCAAGAGTTACCTAGTGGTACGTAAAAGCACTGTAATTGATAAAAATACTTGTTTGTTGTGCTGGTATAACTGGACTGTGCGCTCTGTGGTACACCTGTCTTCCAACTGACCGACTTTTCTTGTTTGTGTATTGATCTCACAGGCTGCATGGCACCAATTGATGTAAGTGAAGCTTGAGCAATTCCACATGAATACGCATTCTTACTAATGTCACTGCCATCATCTCCAAGTTTCAGGAAAACGAGTTGCACCACTAAAATGTCCTGGCTTGTGCCGTTGCAGATTGGCTCTCTGGAAGGCAAGAGTCCAACAGAAGTGGCTGACTTGACGCTGACCTCTGGAGCACTGAATGACACCAACCAGATTGAGGCGGTCTTCCAATTCCTCGAGAACGGAGATGCCTTCCAGAATGTAGATGAGTTTCTAACAGCGGTGACAAACTCTCCTCAGGTATTTATCCAATGAACTGCTAGTGACCTCCTGCCAGATCTGTTTCAGGCACATGACTTGACTTGATGTTGTCTTGTTTCCAAAGCATCCTGCAATCTCCACTGCTGTCAGAGACATTGTGATGAACCTGACCTTCAACATCATCAGCACCCACTTCCCAACATTTGACACAGCTGATTGGGAGGCTTGGTTCAAGGTGAAACTCGTCCTTGTCCTCCCTAGTTTCACTGGCGAGATGCTCACCACAACAATCTCAAACATCGGCTGCACCAACTACCAAGTGGTGTAAGTGTTTGTGAAAATGAGAGTAGAATGCTTTTCACTAACCTTTTACAAGCAGTAGCTTTCTGATATCATGGTGGAAAACATGGTTTCTTGGAGAGATTTTACATGTACGCCTTTAGCCAGAGCTAACGTTGAGACCACTCAAATATGTGCATGTGTGTTTGTGTTTGATGTAGCGTTGAAGGAATTGGAAGTGTTTTCGGCAACATGGATTCTGAGAAAACACTGGAAATTGCTAAAATCCTTGTGAGTCATCTGACGAAGTTTCTCAGCCAATTCAAGTCTCCAGGTAAAATGGCTACTATGACACGATCTGAAGAGTTATGAGTGCTGTAGCATGTAAATGGTAACATATGCCTTTGTAAATAGCACTTGTATGAGTTTCAAGTGCTCCTTATTTCAAAAGATTTCAAGAGTTTTGCACTCTGTTCTGCATTTCTTCTACCTCCCGAATGTTCTGTCAATTACAGCTTGCCGAAACAACATTAAAGATGACTCGGACTGGCTGAAGGTCAACTTGGGTCCCTTTGCTGACAAAGTTGATTACTCTGAGCTGAAAGAATTGAACATCACCGGGGTAGGAGCCGCTCCAACATTCGCTCTTTCTCAAAAACTGTACAAAATGAAGAGTTACAAGTGACTTTTGTTGCCATGTCTCTCATTTAGAATGTCAAAGTCGTATGAGGCCAATGTCTGTCGTCTGTTCTGTTACTTGTCTCTTCAGCTGGCAGTTTTGGGCTCCCTCTCTCCAGAACAGAAAGTCAATCTGCTGTTGGATTCCACAACTGGTGCTCTTGAAAACTGTATCTGTTGTCACAGAGGTCTTCAGCAGTATTCTTCAATCTCCAGAACAGATGGACAAATTCTTCGAGTACTTTGTTCAAGCCACTAACGAGGTGAGTGGGGTGACTCCATGTATAGTTTTCACAGAGAGTCTCTGAAACCCCAGGAGATATGAAAGAACAGTATTCCGTACCAAACAGGACTTGTGATAGTGGCTGTAAGAGAGAGAAACGACGCTTCTTTCTTCATAACTTGTTCCTCTTGTTCCATTTTAGGCAAACATTACCACCATATACAACACAGCTGTCAGAGACACCATGCTCAACCTGACTCTGACTGCCCTTGCTCCACGATTCGCCACCTTCGAAACCAGTGACTTTGAGCTGTGGTTCCAAGTGAATCTATTTGTTCTGCTTGCCAGTCTTCAGCCTGCCAGTCTCTCAGTCATACCAGTGAACATCAGCTGTGACTCCTTCACTGCCATGTAAGATGTACAATTCCTGATTGTACAACACACAAACAGGACAAACAATATAAAGCCTGGTACTCAACAAGAGTCTTTTGTATCCTTAGAATCAAGGGCCTTGATAAGGTTTTGGCCATACTTCCAGAAGAAGGCCTTGTGTCTTGCAGACATGACCTTGTGCAAGAGTTACCTAGTGGTACGTAAAAGCACTGTAATTGATAAGAATGCTTGTTTGTTGTGCTGGTATAACTGGACTGTGCGCTCTGTGGTACACCTGTCTTCCAACTGACCGACTTTCTCTGTTTGTGTATTGATCTCACAGGCTGCATGGCACCAATTGATGTAAGTGAAGCTTGAGCAATTCCACATGAATACGCATTCTTACTAATGTCACTGCCATCATCTCCAAGTTTCAGGGAAACGAGTTGCACCACTAAAATGTCCTGGCTTGTGCCGTTGCAGATTGGCTCTCTGGAAGGCAAGAGTCCAACAGAAGTGGCTGACTTGACGCTGACCTCTGGAGCACTGAATGACACCAACCAGATTGAGGCGGTCTTCCAATTCCTCGAGAACGGAGATGCCTTCCAGAATGTAGATGAGTTTCTAACAGCGGTGACAAACTCTCCTCAGGTATTTATCCAATGAACTGCTAGTGACCTCCTGCCAGATCTGTTTCAGGCACATGACTTGACTTGATGTTGTCTTGTTTCCAAAGCATCCTGCAATCTCCACTGCTGTCAGAGACATTGTGATGAACCTGACCTTCAACATCATCAGCACCCACTTCCCAACATTTGACACAGCTGATTGGGAGGCTTGGTTCAAGGTGAAACTCGTCCTTGTCCTCCCTAGTTTCACTGGCGAGATGCTCACCACAACAATCTCAAACATCGGCTGCACCAACTACCAAGTGGTGTAAGTGTTTGTGAAAATGAGAGTAGAACGCTTTTCACTAACCTTTTACAAGCAGTAGCTTTCTGAATTCATGGTGGAAAACATTGTTTCTCGGAGAGATTTCACATAAACGCCTTTAGCCAGAGCTAACGTTGAGACCACTCAAATATGTGCATGTGTGTTTGTGTTTGATGTAGCGTTGAGGGAATTGGAAGTGTTTTTGGCAACATGGATTCTGAGAAAACACTGGAAATTGCCAAAATCCTTGTGAGTCATCTGACAGAGTTTCTCAGCCAATTCAAGTCTCCAGGTAAAGTCGCTACCATGACACGACCTGAAATGTTACTAGTGCTTTAGCATGTAAATGGTAACATATGCCTTTGTAAATATCTCTTTTATGAGTTTCTAGTTCACTTAATTTGAAAAGATTTTGACAGTTTTGCACTCTGTTCAGCATTCCTTTTACCTCCCGAATGTTCCGTCAATTACAGCTTGCCAAAACAACATTAAAGATGACTCGGACTGGCTGAAGGTCAACTTGGGTCCCTTTGCTGACAAAGTTGATTACTCTGAGCTGAAAGAATTGAACATCACCGGGGTAGGAGCCGCTCCAACATTCGCTCGTTCTCAAAAACTGTACAAAATGAAGAGTTACAAGTGACTTTTGTTGCCATGTCTCTCATTTAGAATGTCAAAGTCGTGTGAGGCCAATGTCTGTGTCTGTTTTGTTACTTGTCTCTTCAGCTGGCAGTTTTGGGCTCACTCTCTCCAGAACAGAAAGTCAATCTGCTGTTGGATTCCACAACTGGTGCTCTTGAAAATGTATCTGTTGTCACAGAGGTCTTCAGCAGTATTCTTCAATCTCCAGAACAGATGGACAAATTCTTCGAGTACTTTGTTCAAGCCACTAACGGGGTGAGTGGGGTGACTCCATGTATAGTTTTCACAGAGAGTCTCTGAAACCCCAGAGATATGAAAGAACAGTATTCCGTACCAAACAGGACTTGTGATAGTGGCTGAAGAGAGAGAAAAGACGCTTCTTTCTTCATAACTTGTTCCTCCTGTTCCATTTTAGGCAAACATTACCACCATATACAACACAGCTGTCAGAGACACCATGCTCAACCTGACTCTGACTGCCCTTGCTCCACGATTCGCCACCTTCGAAACCAGTGACTTTGAGCTGTGGTTCCAAGTGAATCTATTTGTTCTGCTTGCCAGTCTTCAGCCTGCCAGTCTCTCAGTCATACCAGTGAACATCAGCTGTGACTCCTTCACTGCCATGTAAGATGTACAATTCCTGATTGTACAACACACAAACAGGACAAACAATATAAAGCCTGGTACTCAACAAGAGTCTTTTGTATCCTTAGAATCAAGGGCCTTGATAAGGTTTTGGCCATACTTCCAGAAGAAGGCCTTGTGTCTTGCAGACATGACCTTGTGCAAGAGTTACCTAGTGGTACGTAAAAGCACTGTAATTGATAAGAATGCTTGTTTGTTGTGCTGGTATAACTGGACTGTGCGCTCTGTGGTACACCTGTCTTCCAACTGACCGATTTTCTTGTTTGTGTATTGATCTCACAGGCTGCATGGCACCAATTGATGTAAGTGAAGCTTGAGCAATTCCACATGAATACGCATTCTTACTAATGTCACTGCCATCATCTCCAAGTTTCAGGGAAACGAGTTGCACCGCTAAAATGTCCTGGCTTGTGCCATTGCAGATTGGCTCTCTGGAAGGCAAGAGTCCAACAGAAGTGGCTGACTTGACGCTGAACTCTGGAGCACTGAATGACACCAACCAGATTGAGGCGGTCTTCCAATTCCTCGAGAACGGAGATGCCTTCCAGAATGTAGATGAGTTTCTAACAGCGGTGACAAACTCTCCTCAGGTATTTATCCAATGAACTGCTAGTGACCTCCTGCCAGATCTGTTTCAGGCACATGACTTGACTTGATGTTGTCTTGTTTCCAAAGCATCCTGCAATCTCCACTGCTGTCAGAGACATTGTGATGAACCTGACCTTCAACATCATCAGCACCCACTTCCCAACATTTGACACAGCTGATTGGGAGGCTTGGTTCAAGGTGAAACTCGTCCTTGTCCTCCCTAGTTTCACTGGCGAGATGCTCACCACAACAATCTCAAACATCGGCTGCACCAACTACCAAGTGGTGTAAGTGTTTGTGAAAATGAGAGTAGAACGCTTTTCACTAACCTTTTACAAGCAGTAGCTTTCTGAATTCATGGTGGAAAACATTGTTTCTTGGAGAGATTTCACATAAACGCCTTTAGCCAGAGCTAACGTTGAGACCACTCAAATATGTGCATGTGTGTTTGTGTTTGATGTAGCGTTGAGGGAATTGGAAGTGTTTTTTGGCAACATGGATTCTGAGAAAACACTGGAAATTGCCAAAATCCTTGTGAGTCATCTGACAGAGTTTCTCAGCCAATTCAAGTCTCCAGGTAAAGTCGCTACCATGACACGACCTGAAATGTTACTAGTGCTTTAGCATGTAAATGGTAACATATGCCTTTGTAAAAATCTCTTTTATGAGTTTCTAGTTCACTTAATTTGAAAAGATTTTGACAGTTTTGCACTCTGTTCAGCATTCCTTTTACCTCCCGAATGTTCCGTCAATTACAGCTTGCCAAAACAACATTAAAGATGACTCGGACTGGCTAAAGGTCAACTTGGGTCCCTTTGCTGACAAAGTTGATTACTCTGAGCTGAAAGAATTGAACATCACCGGGGTAGGAGCCGCTCCAACATTCGCTCTTTCTCAAAAACTGTACAAAATGAAGAGTTACAAGTGACTTTTGTTGCCATGTCTCTCATTTAGAATGTCAAAGTCGTATGAGGCCAATGTCTGTGTCTGTTTTGTTACTTGTCTCTTCAGCTGGCAGTTTTGGGCTCACTCTCTCCAGAACAGAAAGTCAATCTGCTGTTGGATTCCACAACTGGTGCTCTTGAAAATGTATCTGTTGTCACAGAGGTCTTCAGCAGTATTCTTCAATCTCCAGAACAGATGGACAAATTCTTCGAGTACTTTGTTCAAGCCACTAACGGGGTGAGTGGGGTGACTCCATGTATAGTTTTCACAGAGAGTCTCTGAAACCCCAGAGATATGAAAGAACAGTATTCCGTACCAAACAGGACTTGTGATAGTGGCTGAAGAGAGAGAAAAGACGCTTCTTTCTTCATAACTTGTTCCTCCTGTTCCATTTTAGGCAAACATTACCACCATATACAACACAGCTGTCAGAGACACCATGCTCAACCTGACTCTGACTGCCCTTGCTCCACGATTCGCCACCTTCGAAACCAGTGACTTTGAGCTGTGGTTCCAAGTGAATCTATTTGTTCTGCTTGCCAGTCTTCAGCCTGCCAGTCTCTCAGTCATACCAGTGAACATCAGCTGTGACTCCTTCACTGCCATGTAAGATGTACAATTCCTGATTGTACAACACACAAACAGGACAAACAATATAAAGCCTGGTACTCAACAAGAGTCTTTTGTATCCTTAGAATCAAGGGCCTTGATAAGGTTTTGGCCATACTTCCAGAAGAAGGCCTTGTGTCTTGCAGACATGACCTTGTGCAAGAGTTACCTAGTGGTACGTAAAAGCACTGTAATTGATAAGAATGCTTGTTTGTTGTGCTGGTATAACTGGACTGTGCGCTCTGTGGTACACCTGTCTTCCAACTGACCGACTTTCTCTGTTTGTGTATTGATCTCACAGGCTGCATGGCACCAATTGATGTAAGTGAAGCTTGAGCAATTCCACATGAATACGCATTCTTACTAATGTCACTGCCATCATCTCCAAGTTTCAGGGAAACTTGTTGCACCGCTAAAATGTCCTGGCTTGTGCCGTTGCAGATTGGCTCTCTGGAAGGCAAGAGTCCAACAGAAGTGGCTGACTTGACGCTGAACTCTGGAGCACTGAATGACACCAACCAGATTGAGGCGGTCTTCCAATTCCTCGAGAACGGAGATGCCTTCCAGAATGTAGATGAGTTTCTAACAGCGGTGACAAACTCTCCTCAGGTATTTATCCAATGAACTGCTAGTGACCTCCTGCCAGATCTGTTTCAGGCACATGACTTGACTTGATGTTGTCTTGTTTCCAAAGCATCCTGCAATCTCCACTGCTGTCAGAGACATTGTGATGAACCTGACCTTCAACATCATCAGCACCCACTTCCCAACATTTGACACAGCTGATTGGGAGGCTTGGTTCAAGGTGAAACTCGTCCTTGTCCTCCCTAGTTTCACTGCCAAGATGCTCACCACAACAATCTCAAACATCGGCTGCACCAACTACCAAGTGGTGTAAGTGTTTGTGAAAATGAGAGTAGAAAGCTTTTCACTAACCTTTTACAAGCAGAAGCTTTCTGATATCATTGTGGAAAACATGGTTTCTTGGAGAGATTTTACATGTACGCCTTTAGCCAGAGCTAACGTTGAGACCACTCAAATATGTGCATGTGTGTTTGTGTTTGATGTAGCGTTGAAGGAATTGGAAGTGTTTTCGGCAACATGGATTCTGAGAAAACACTGGAAATTGCTAAAATCCTTGTGAGTCATCTGACGAAGTTTCTCAGCCAATTCAAGTCTCCAGGTAAAATGGCTACTATGACACGATCTGAAGAGTTACTGAGTGCTGTAGCATGTAAATGGTAACATATGCCTTTGTAAATAGCACTTGTATGAGTTTCAAGTGCTCCTCATTTCAAAAGATTTCAAGAGTTTTGCACTCTGTTCTGCATTTCTTCTACCTCCCGAATGTTCTGTCAATTACAGCTTGCCGAAACAACATTAAAGATGACTCGGACTGGCTGAAGGTCAACTTGGGTCCCTTTGCTGACAAAGTTGATTACTCTGAGCTGAAAGAATTGAACATCACCGGGGTAGGAGCCGCTCCAACATTCGCTCGTTCTCAAAAACTGTACAAAATGAAGAGTTACAAGTGACTTTTGTTGCCATGTCTCTCATTTAGAATGTCAAAGTCGTATGAGGCCAATGTCTGTGTCTGTTTTGTTACTTGTCTCTTCAGCTGGCAGTTTTGGGCTCACTCTCTCCAGAACAGAAAGTCAATCTGCTGTTGGATTCCACAACTGGTGCTCTTGAAAATGTATCTGTTGTCACAGAGGTCTTCAGCAGTATTCTTCAATCTCCAGAACAGATGGACAAATTCTTCGAGTACTTTGTTCAAGCCACTAACGGGGTGAGTGGGGTGACTCCATGTATAGTTTTCACAGAGAGTCTCTGAAACCCCAGAGATATGAAAGAACAGTATTCCGTACCAAACAGGACTTGTGATAGTGGCTGAAGAGAGAGAAAAGACGCTTCTTTCTTCATAACTTGTTCCTCCTGTTCCATTTTAGGCAAACATTACCACCATATACAACACAGCTGTCAGAGACACCATGCTCAACCTGACTCTGACTGCCCTTGCTCCACGATTCGCCACCTTCGAAACCAGTGACTTTGAGCTGTGGTTCCAAGTGAATCTATTTGTTCTGCTTGCCAGTCTTCAGCCTGCCAGTCTCTCAGTCATACCAGTGAACATCAGCTGTGACTCCTTCACTGCCATGTAAGATGTACAATTCCTGATTGTACAACACACAAACAGGACAAACAATATAAAGCCTGGTACTCAACAAGAGTCTTTTGTATCCTTAGAATCAAGGGCCTTGATAAGGTTTTGGCCATACTTCCAGAAGAAGGCCTTGTGTCTTGCAGACATGACCTTGTGCAAGAGTTACCTAGTGGTACGTAAAAGCACTGTAATTGATAAGAATGCTTGTTTGTTGTGCTGGTATAACTGGACTGTGCGCTCTGTGGTACACCTGTCTTCCAACTGACCGATTTTCTTGTTTGTGTATTGATCTCACAGGCTGCATGGCACCAATTGATGTAAGTGAAGCTTGAGCAATTCCACATGAATACGCATTCTTACTAATGTCACTGCCATCATCTCCAAGTTTCAGGGAAACGTGTTGCACCGCTAAAATGTCCTGGCTTGTGCCGTTGCAGATTGGCTCTCTGGAAGGCAAGAGTCCAACAGAAGTGGCTGACTTGACGCTGAACTCTGGAGCACTGAATGACACCAACCAGATTGAGGCGGTCTTCCAATTCCTCGAGAACGGAGATGCCTTCCAGAATGTAGATGAGTTTCTAACAGCGGTGACAAACTCTCCTCAGGTATTTATCCAATGAACTGCTAGTGACCTCCTGCCAGATCTGTTTCAGGCACATGACTTGACTTGATGTTGTCTTGTTTCCAAAGCATCCTGCAATCTCCACTGCTGTCAGAGACATTGTGATGAACCTGACCTTCAACATCATCAGCACCCACTTCCCAACATTTGACACAGCTGATTGGGAGGCTTGGTTCAAGGTGAAACTCGTCCTTGTCCTCCCTAGTTTCACTGGCGAAGATGCTCACCACAACAATCTCAAACATCGGCTGCACCAACTACCAAGTGGTGTAAGTGTTTGTGAAAATGAGAGTAGAACTGCTTTTCACTAACCTTTTACAAGCAGTAGCTTTCTGAATTCATGGTGGAAAACATGGTTTCTTCGGAGAGATTTCACATAAACGCCTTTAGCCAGAGCTAACGTTGAGACCACTCAAATATGTGCATGTGTGTTTGTGTTTGATGTAGCGTTGAGGGAATTGGAAGTGTTTTCGGCAACATGGATTCTGAGAAAACACTGGAAATTGCCAAAATCCTTGTGAGTCATCTGACAGAAGTTTCTCAGCCAATTCAAGTCTCCAGGTAAAGTCGCTACCTATGACACGACCTGAAGATGTTACTAGTGCTGTAGCATGTAAATGGTAACATATGCCTTTGTAAATATCACTTGCATGAGTTTCTAGTTCACTTAATTTGAAAAGATTTCGACAGTTTTGCACTCTGTTCAGCATTCCTTTTACCTCCCGAATGTTCCGTCAATTACAGCTTGCCAAAACAACATTAAAGATGACTCGGACTGGCTAAAGGTCAACTTGGGTCCCTTTGCTGACAAAGTTGATTACTCTGAGCTGAAAGAATTGAACATCACCGGGGTAGGAGCCGCTCCAACATTCGCTCTTTCTCAAAAACTGTACAAAATGAAGAGTTACAAGTGACTTTTGTTGCCATGTCTCTCATTTAGAATGTCAAAGTCGTATGAGGCCAATGTCTGTGTCTGTTTTGTTACTTGTCTCTTCAGCTGGCAGTTTTGGGCTCACTCTCTCCAGAACAGAAAGTCAATCTGCTGTTGGATTCCACAACTGGTGCTCTTGAAAATGTATCTGTTGTCACAGAGGTCTTCAGCAGTATTCTTCAATCTCCAGAACAGATGGACAAATTCTTCGAGTACTTTGTTCAAGCCACTAACGGGGTGAGTGGGGTGACTCCATGTATAGTTTTCACAGAGAGTCTCTGAAACCCCAGAGATATGAAAGAACAGTATTCCGTACCAAACAGGACTTGTGATAGTGGCTGAAGAGAGAGAAAAGACGCTTCTTTCTTCATAACTTGTTCCTCCTGTTCCATTTTAGGCAAACATTACCACCATATACAACACAGCTGTCAGAGACACCATGCTCAACCTGACTCTGACTGCCCTTGCTCCACGATTCGCCACCTTCGAAACCAGTGACTTTGAGCTGTGGTTCCAAGTGAATCTATTTGTTCTGCTTGCCAGTCTTCAGCCTGCCAGTCTCTCAGTCATACCAGTGAACATCAGCTGTGACTCCTTCACTGCCATGTAAGATGTACAATTCCTGATTGTACAACACACAAACAGGACAAACAATATAAAGCCTGGTACTCAACAAGAGTCTTTTGTATCCTTAGAATCAAGGGCCTTGATAAGGTTTTGGCCATACTTCCAGAAGAAGGCCTTGTGTCTTGCAGACATGACCTTGTGCAAGAGTTACCTAGTGGTACGTAAAAGCACTGTAATTGATAAGAATGCTTGTTTGTTGTGCTGGTATAACTGGACTGTGCGCTCTGTGGTACACCTGTCTTCCAACTGACCGATTTTCTTGTTTGTGTATTGATCTCACAGGCTGCATGGCACCAATTGATGTAAGTGAAGCTTGAGCAATTCCACATGAATACGCATTCTTACTAATGTCACTGCCATCATCACCAAGTTTCAGGGAAACTAGTTGCACCGCTAAAATGTCCTGGCTTGTGCCGTTGCAGATTGGCTCTCTGGAAGGCAAGAGTCCAACAGAAGTGGCTGACTTGACGCTGAACTCTGGAGCACTGAATGACACCAACCAGATTGAGGCGGTCTTCCAATTCCTCGAGAACGGAGATGCCTTCCAGAATGTAGATGAGTTTCTAACAGCGGTGACAAACTCTCCTCAGGTATTTATCCAATGAACTGCTAGTGACCTCCTGCCAGATCTGTTTCAGGCACATGACTTGACTTGATGTTGTCTTGTTTCCAAAGCATCCTGCAATCTCCACTGCTGTCAGAGACATTGTGATGAACCTGACCTTCAACATCATCAGCACCCACTTCCCAACATTTGACACAGCTGATTGGGAGGCTTGGTTCAAGGTGAAACTCGTCCTTGTCCTCCCTAGTTTCACTGGCGAGATGCTCACCACAACAATCTCAAACATCGGCTGCACCAACTACCAAGTGGTGTAAGTGTTTGTGAAAATGAGAGTAGAACGCTTTTCACTAACCTTTTACAAGCAGTAGCTTTCTGAATTCATGGTGGAAAACATTGTTTCTCGGAGAGATTTCACATAAACGCCTTTAGCCAGAGCTAACGTTGAGACCACTCAAATATGTGCATGTGTGTTTGTGTTTGATGTAGCGTTGAGGGAATTGGAAGTGTTTTTCGGCAACATGGATTCTGAGAAAACACTGGAAATTGCCAAAATCCTTGTGAGTCATCTGACAGAGTTTCTCAGCCAATTCAAGTCTCCAGGTAAAGTCGCTACCATGACACGACCTGAAATGTTACTAGTGCTTTAGCATGTAAATGGTAACATATGCCTTTGTAAAAATCTCTTTTATGAGTTTCTAGTTCACTTAATTTGAAAAGATTTTGACAGTTTTGCACTCTGTTCAGCATTCCTTTTACCTCCCGAATGTTCCGTCAATTACAGCTTGCCAAAACAACATTAAAGATGACTCGGACTGGCTAAAGGTCAACTTGGGTCCCTTTGCTGACAAAGTTGATTACTCTGAGCTGAAAGAATTGAACATCACCGGGGTAGGAGCCGCTCCAACATTCGCTCGTTCTCAAAAACTGTACAAAATGAAGAGTTACAAGTGACTTTTGTTGCCATGTCTCTCATTTAGAATGTCAAAGTCGTGTGAGGCCAATGTCTGTGTCTGTTTTGTTACTTGTCTCTTCAGCTGGCAGTTTTGGGCTCACTCTCTCCAGAACAGAAAGTCAATCTGCTGTTGGATTCCACAACTGGTGCTCTTGAAAATGTATCTGTTGTCACAGAGGTCTTCAGCAGTATTCTTCAATCTCCAGAACAGATGGACAAATTCTTCGAGTACTTTGTTCAAGCCACTAACGGGGTGAGTGGGGTGACTCCATGTATAGTTTTCACAGAGAGTCTCTGAAACCCCAGAGATATGAAAGAACAGTATTCCGTACCAAACAGGACTTGTGATAGTGGCTGTAAGAGAGAGAAAAGACGCTTCTTTCTTCATAACTTGTTCCTCCTGTTCCATTTTAGGCAAACATTACCACCATATACAACACAGCTGTCAGAGACACCATGCTCAACCTGACTCTGACTGCCCTTGCTCCACGATTCGCCACCTTCGAAACCAGTGACTTTGAGCTGTGGTTCCAAGTGAATCTATTTGTTCTGCTTGCCAGTCTTCAGCCTGCCAGTCTCTCAGTCATACCAGTGAACATCAGCTGTGACTCCTTCACTGCCATGTAAGATGTACAATTCCTGATTGTACAACACACAAACAGGACAAACAATATAAAGCCTGGTACTCAACAAGAGTCTTTTGTATCCTTAGTAATCAAGGGCCTTGATAAGGTTTTGGCCATACTTCCAGAAGAAGGCCTTGTGTCTTGCAGACATGACCTTGTGCAAGAGTTACCTAGTGGTACGTAAAAGCACTGTAATTGATAAGAATGCTTGTTTGTTGTGCTGGTATAACTGGACTGTGCGCTCTGTGGTACACCTGTCTTCCAACTGACCGACTTTCTCTGTTTGTGTATTGATCTCACAGGCTGCATGGCACCAATTGATGTAAGTGAAGCTTGAGCAATTCCACATGAATACGCATTCTTACTAATGTCACTGCCATCATCTCCAAGTTTCAGGGAAACTAGTTGCACCAGCTAAAATGTCCTGGCTTGTGCCGTTGCAGATTGGCTCTCTGGAAGGCAAGAGTCCAACAGAAGTGGCTGACTTGACGCTGAACTCTGGAGCACTGAATGACACCAACCAGATTGAGGCGGTCTTCCAATTCCTCGAGAACGGAGATGCCTTCCAGAATGTAGATGAGTTTCTAACAGCGGTGACAAACTCTCCTCAGGTATTTATCCAATGAACTGCTAGTGACCTCCTGCCAGATCTGTTTCAGGCACATGACTTGACTTGATGTTGTCTTGTTTCCAAAGCATCCTGCAATCTCCACTGCTGTCAGAGACATTGTGATGAACCTGACCTTCAACATCATCAGCACCCACTTCCCAACATTTGACACAGCTGATTGGGAGGCTTGGTTCAAGGTGAAACTCGTCCTTGTCCTCCCTAGTTTCACTGGCGAGATGCTCACCACAACAATCTCAAACATCGGCTGCACCAACTACCAAGTGGTGTAAGTGTTTGTGAAAATGAGAGTAGAACGCTTTTCACTAACCTTTTACAAGCAGTAGCTTTCTGATATCATGGTGGAAAACATGGTTTCTTGGAGAGATTTTACATGTACGCCTTTAGCCAGAGCTAACGTTGAGACCACTCAAATATGTGCATGTGTGTTTGTGTTTGATGTAGCGTTGAAGGGAATTGGAAGTGTTTTTCGGCAACATGGATTCTGAGAAAACACTGGAAATTGCCTAAAATCCTTGTGAGTCATCTGACGAAGTTTCTCAGCCAATTCAAGTCTCCAGGTAAAGTGGCTACTATGACACGATCCTGAAGAGTTATGAGTGCTGTAGCATGTAAATGGTAACATATGCCTTTGTAAATAGCACTTGTATGAGTTTCAAGTGCTCCTCATTTCAAAAGATTTCAAGAGTTTTGCACTCTGTTCTGCATTTCCTTCTACCTCCCGAATGTTCCTGTCAATTACAGCTTGCCGGAACAACATTAAAGATGACTCGGACTGGCTGAAGGTCAACTTGGGTCCCTTTGCTGACAAAGTTGATTACTCTGAGCTGAAAGAATTGAACATCACCGGGGTAGGAGCCGCTCCAACATTCGCTCGTTCTCAAAAACTGTACAAAATGAAGAGTTACAAGTGACTTTTGTTGCCATGTCTCTCATTTAGAATGTCAAAGTCGTGTGAGGCCAATGTCTGTGTCTGTTTTGTTACTTGTCTCTTCAGCTGGCAGTTTTGGGCTCACTCTCTCCAGAACAGAAAGTCAATCTGCTGTTGGATTCCACAACTGGTGCTCTTGAAAATGTATCTGTTGTCACAGAGGTCTTCAGCAGTATTCTTCAATCTCCAGAACAGATGGACAAATTCTTCGAGTACTTTGTTCAAGCCACTAACGGGGTGAGTGGGGTGACTCCATGTATAGTTTTCACAGAGAGTCTCTGAAACCCCAGAGATATGAAAGAACAGTATTCCGTACCAAACAGGACTTGTGATAGTGGCTGTAAGAGAGAGAAAAGACGCTTCTTTCTTCATAACTTGTTCCTCCTGTTCCATTTTAGGCAAACATTACCACCATATACAACACAGCTGTCAGAGACACCATGCTCAACCTGACTCTGACTGCCCTTGCTCCACGATTCGCCACCTTCGAAACCAGTGACTTTGAGCTGTGGTTCCAAGTGAATCTATTTGTTCTGCTTGCCAGTCTTCAGCCTGCCAGTCTCTCAGTCATACCAGTGAACATCAGCTGTGACTCCTTCACTGCCATGTAAGATGTACAATTCCTGATTGTACAACACACAAACAGGACAAACAATATAAAGCCTGGTACTCAACAAGAGTCTTTTGTATCCTTAGAATCAAGGGCCTTGATAAGGTTTTGGCCATACTTCCAGAAGAAGGCCTTGTGTCTTGCAGACATGACCTTGTGCAAGAGTTACCTAGTGGTACGTAAAAGCACTGTAATTGATAAGAATGCTTGTTTGTTGTGCTGGTATAACTGGACTGTGCGCTCTGTGGTACACCTGTCTTCCAACTGACCGACTTTTCTTGTTTGTGTATTGATCTCACAGGCTGCATGGCACCAATTGATGTAAGTGAAGCTTGAGCAATTTCACATGAATACGCATTCTTACTAATGTCACTGCCATCATCTCCAAGTTTCAGGGAAACGTGTTGCACCGCTAAAATGTCCTGGCTTGTGCCGTTGCAGATTGGCTCTCTGGAAGGCAAGAGTCCAACAGAAGTGGCTGACTTGACGCTGAACTCTGGAGCACTGAATGACACCAACCAGATTGAGGCGGTCTTCCAATTCCTCGAGAACGGAGATGCCTTCCAGAATGTAGATGAGTTTCTAACAGCGGTGACAAACTCTCCTCAGGTATTTATCCAATGAACTGCTAGTGACCTCCTGCCAGATCTGTTTCAGGCACATGACTTGACTTGATGTTGTCTTGTTTCCAAAGCATCCTGCAATCTCCACTGCTGTCAGAGACATTGTGATGAACCTGACCTTCAACATCATCAGCACCCACTTCCCAACATTTGACACAGCTGATTGGGAGGCTTGGTTCAAGGTGAAACTCGTCCTTGTCCTCCCTAGTTTCACTGGCGAGATGCTCACCACAACAATCTCAAACATCGGCTGCACCAACTACCAAGTGGTGTAAGTGTTTGTGAAAATGAGAGTAGAACGCTTTTCACTAACCTTTTACAAGCAGTAGCTTTCTGATATCATGGTGGAAAACATTGTTTCTTGGAGAGATTTTCACATGTAACGCCTTTAGCCAGAGCTAACGTTGAGACCACTCAAATATGTGCATGTGTGTTTGTGTTTGATGTAGCGTTGAGGGAATTGGAAGTGTTTTTCGGCAACATGGATTCTGAGAAAACACTGGAAATTGCCTAAAATCCTTGTGAGTCATCTGACAGAAGTTTCTCAGCCAATTCAAGTCTCCAGGTAAAGTCGCTACCTATGACACGACCTGAAATGTTACTAGTGCTTTAGCATGTAAATGGTAACATATGCCTTTGTAAATATCACTTGTATGAGTTTCTAGTTCACTTAATTTGAAAAGATTTCGACAGTTTTGCACTCTGTTCAGCATTCCTTTTACCTCCCGAATGTTCCGTCAATTACAGCTTGCCAAAACAACATTAAAGATGACTCGGACTGGCTGAAGGTCAACTTGGGTCCCTTTGCTGACAAAGTTGATTACTCTGAGCTGAAAGAATTGAACATCACCGGGGTAGGAGCCGCTCCAACATTCGCTCGTTCTCAAAAACTGTACAAAATGAAGAGTTACAAGTGACTTTTGTTGCCATGTCTCTCATTTAGAATGTCAAAGTCGATGTGAGGCCAATGTCTGTGTCTGTTTTGTTACTTGTCTCTTCAGCTGGCAGTTTTGGGCTCACTCTCTCCAGAACAGAAAGTCAATCTGCTGTTGGATTCCACAACTGGTGCTCTTGAAAATGTATCTGTTGTCACAGAGGTCTTCAGCAGTATTCTTCAATCTCCAGAACAGATGGACAAATTCTTCGAGTACTTTGTTCAAGCCACTAACGGGGTGAGTGGGGTGACTCCATGTATAGTTTTCACAGAGAGTCTCTGAAACCCCAGAGATATGAAAGAACAGTATTCCGTACCAAACAGGACTTGTGATAGTGGCTGTAAGAGAGAGAAAAGACGCTTCTTTCTTCATAACTTGTTCCCTCCTGTTCCATTTTAGGCAAACATTACCACCATATACAACACAGCTGTCAGAGACACCATGCTCAACCTGACTCTGACTGCCCTTGCTCCACGATTCGCCACCTTCGAAACCAGTGACTTTGAGCTGTGGTTCCAAGTGAATCTATTTGTTCTGCTTGCCAGTCTTCAGCCTGCCAGTCTCTCAGTCATACCAGTGAACATCAGCTGTGACTCCTTCACTGCCATGTAAGATGTACAATTCCTGATTGTACAACACACAAACAGGACAAACAATATAAAGCCTGGTACTCAACAAGAGTCTTTTGTATCCTTAGAATCAAGGGCCTTGATAAGGTTTTGGCCATACTTCCAGAAGAAGGCCTTGTGTCTTGCAGACATGACCTTGTGCAAGAGTTACCTAGTGGTACGTAAAAGCACTGTAATTGATAAGAATGCTTGTTTGTTGTGCTGGTATAACTGGACTGTGCGCTCTGTGGTACACCTGTCTTCCAACTGACCGATTTTCTTGTTTGTGTATTGATCTCACAGGCTGCATGGCACCAATTGATGTAAGTGAAGCTTGAGCAATTCCACATGAATACGCATTCTTACTAATGTCACTGCCATCATCTCCAAGTTTCAGGGAAACGTGTTGCACCACTAAAATGTCCTGGCTTGTGCCGTTGCAGATTGGCTCTCTGGAAGGCAAGAGTCCAACAGAAGTGGCTGACTTGACGCTGAACTCTGGAGCACTGAATGACACCAACCAGATTGAGGCGGTCTTCCAATTCCTCGAGAACGGAGATGCCTTCCAGAATGTAGATGAGTTTCTAACAGCGGTGACAAACTCTCCTCAGGTATTTATCCAATGAACTGCTAGTGACCTCCTGCCAGATCTGTTTCAGGCACATGACTTGACTTGATGTTGTCTTGTTTCCAAAGCATCCTGCAATCTCCACTGCTGTCAGAGACATTGTGATGAACCTGACCTTCAACATCATCAGCACCCACTTCCCAACATTTGACACAGCTGATTGGGAGGCTTGGTTCAAGGTGAAACTCGTCCTTGTCCTCCCTAGTTTCACTGGCGAGATGCTCACCACAACAATCTCAAACATCGGCTGCACCAACTACCAAGTGGTGTAAGTGTTTGTGAAAATGAGAGTAGAACGCTTTTCACTAACCTTTTACAAGCAGTAGCTTTCTGAATTCATGGTGGAAAACATTGTTTCTCGGAGAGATTTCACATAAACGCCTTTAGCCAGAGCTAACGTTGAGACCACTCAAATATGTGCATGTGTGTTTGTGTTTGATGTAGCGTTGAGGGAATTGGAAGTGTTTTTCGGCAACATGGATTCTGAGAAAACACTGGAAATTGCCTAAAATCCTTGTGAGTCATCTGACAGAAGTTTCTCAGCCAATTCAAGTCTCCAGGTAAAGTCGCTACCATGACACGACCTGAAATGTTACTAGTGCTTTAGCATGTAAATGGTAACATATGCCTTTGTAAAATCTCTTTTATGAGTTTCTAGTTCACTTAATTTGAAAAGATTTTGACAGTTTTGCACTCTGTTCAGCATTCCTTTTACCTCCCGAATGTTCCGTCAATTACAGCTTGCCAAAACAACATTAAAGATGACTCGGACTGGCTGAAGGTCAACTTGGGTCCCTTTGCTGACAAAGTTGATTACTCTGAGCTGAAAGAATTGAACATCACCGGGGTAGGAGCCGCTCCAACATTCGCTCTTTCTCAAAAACTGTACAAAATGAAGAGTTACAAGTGACTTTTGTTGCCATGTCTCTCATTTAGAATGTCAAAGTCGTGTGAGGCCAATGTCTGTGTCTGTTTTGTTACTTGTCTCTTCAGCTGGCAGTTTTGGGCTCACTCTCTCCAGAACAGAAAGTCAATCTGCTGTTGGATTCCACAACTGGTGCTCTTGAAAATGTATCTGTTGTCACAGAGGTCTTCAGCAGTATTCTTCAATCTCCAGAACAGATGGACAAATTCTTCGAGTACTTTGTTCAAGCCACTAACGGGGTGAGTGGGGTGACTCCATGTATAGTTTTCACAGAGAGTCTCTGAAACCCCAGAGATATGAAAGAACAGTATTCCGTACCAAACAGGACTTGTGATAGTGGCTGAAGAGAGAGAAAAGACGCTTCTTTCTTCATAACTTGTTCCTCCTGTTCCATTTTAGGCAAACATTACCACCATATACAACACAGCTGTCAGAGACACCATGCTCAACCTGACTCTGACTGCCCTTGCTCCACGATTCGCCACCTTCGAAACCAGTGACTTTGAGCTGTGGTTCCAAGTGAATCTATTTGTTCTGCTTGCCAGTCTTCAGCCTGCCAGTCTCTCAGTCATACCAGTGAACATCAGCTGTGACTCCTTCACTGCCATGTAAGATGTACAATTCCTGATTGTACAACACACAAACAGGACAAACAATATAAAGCCTGGTACTCAACAAGAGTCTTTTGTATCCTTAGTATCAAGGGCCTTGATAAGGTTTTGGCCATACTTCCAGAAGAAGGCCTTGTGTCTTGCAGACATGACCTTGTGCAAGAGTTACCTAGTGGTACGTAAAAGCACTGTAATTGATAAGAATGCTTGTTGATTGTGTTGGTAAAACTGGACTGTGCGCTCTGTGGTACACCTGTCTTCCAACTGACCGATTTTCTTGTTTGTGTATTGATCTCACAGGCTGCATGGCACCAATTGATGTAAGTGAAGCTTGAGCAATTCCACATGAATACGCATTCTTACTAATGTCACTGCCATCATCTCCAAGTTTCAGGGAAACGTGTTGCACCGCTAAAATGTCCTGGCTTGTGCCGTTGCAGATTGGCTCTCTGGAAGGCAAGAGTCCAACAGAAGTGGCTGACTTGACGCTGAACTCTGGAGCACTGAATGACACCAACCAGATTGAGGCGGTCTTCCAATTCCTCGAGAACGGAGATGCCTTCCAGAATGTAGATGAGTTTCTAACAGCTGTGACAAACTCTCCTCAGGTATTTATCCAATGAACTGCTAGTGACCTCCTGCCAGATCTGTTTCAGGCACATGACTTGACTTGATGTTGTCTTGTTTCCAAAGCATCCTGCAATCTCCACTGCTGTCAGAGACATTGTGATGAACCTGACCTTCAACATCATCAGCACCCACTTCCCAACATTTGACACAGCTGATTGGGAGGCTTGGTTCAAGGTGAAACTCGTCCTTGTCCTCCCTAGTTTCACTGGCGAGATGCTCACCACAACAATCTCAAACATCGGCTGCACCAACTACCAAGTGGTGTAAGTGTTTGTGAAAATGAGAGTAGAACGCTTTTCACTAACCTTTTACAAGCAGTAGCTTTCTGAATTCATGGTGGAAAACATTGTTTCTCGGAGAGATTTCACATAAACGCCTTTAGCCAGAGCTAACGTTGAGACCACTCAAATATGTGCATGTGTGTTTGTGTTTGATGTAGCGTTGAGGGAATTGGAAGTGTTTTTGGCAACATGGATTCTGAGAAAACACTGGAAATTGCCAAAATCCTTGTGAGTCATCTGACAGAGTTTCTCAGCCAATTCAAGTCTCCAGGTAAAGTCGCTACCATGACACGACCTGAAATGTTACTAGTGCTTTAGCATGTAAATGGTAACATATGCCTTTGTAAAATCTCTTTTATGAGTTTCTAGTTCACTTCATTTGAAAAGATTTTGACAGTTTTGCACTCTGTTCAGCATTCCTTTTACCTCCCGAATGTTCTGTCAATTACAGCTTGCCAAAACAACATTAAAGATGACTCGGACTGGCTGAAGGTCAACTTGGGTCCCTTTGCTGACAAAGTTGATTACTCTGAGCTGAAAGAATTGAACATCACCGGGGTAGGAGCCGCTCCAACATTCGCTCGTTCTCAAAAACTGTACAAAATGAAGAGTTACAAGTGCACTTTTGTTGCCATGTCTCTCATTTAGAATGTCAAAGTCATGTGAGGCCAATGTCTGTGTCTGTTCTGTTACTTGTCCTCTTCAGCTGGCAGTTTTGGGCTCACTCTCTCCAGAACAGAAAGTCAATCTGCTGTTGGATTCCACAACTGGTGCTCTTGAAAATGTATCTGTTGTCACAGAGGTCTTCAGCAGTATTCTTCAATCTCCAGAACAGATGGACAAATTCTTCGAGTACTTTGTTCAAGCCACTAACGAGGGTGAGTGGGGTGACTCCATGTATAGTTTTCACAGAGAGTCTCTGAAACCCCAGGAGATATGAAAGAACAGTATTCCGTACCAAACAGGACTTGTGATAGTGGCTGTAAGAGAGAGAAAAGACGCTTCTTTCTTCATAACTTGTCCCTCCTGTTCCATTTTAGGCAAACATTACCACCATATACAACACAGCTGTCAGAGACACCATGCTCAACCTGACTCTGACTGCCCTTGCTCCACGATTCGCCACCTTCGAAACCAGTGACTTTGAGCTGTGGTTCCAAGTGAATCTATTTGTTCTACTTGCCAGTCTTCAGCCTGCCAGTCTCTCAGTCATACCAGTGAACATCAGCTGTGACTCCTTCACTGCCATGTAAGATGTACAATTCCTGATTGTACAACACACAAACAGGACAAACAATATAAAGCCTGGTACTCAACAAGAGTCTTTTGTATCCTCAGTATCAAGGGCCTTGATAAGGTTTTGGCCATACTTCCAGAAGAAGGCCTTGTGTCTTGCAGACATGACCTTGTGCAAGAGTTACCTAGTGGTATGTAAAAGCACTTTAATTGATAACAATACTTGTTTGTTGTGCTGGTATAACTGGACTGTGCACTCTGTGGTACACCTGTCTTCCAACTGACCGACTTTCTCGGTTTGTGTATTGATCTCACAGGCTGCATGGCTACCAATTGATGTAAGTGAATCTTGAGCAATTCCACATGAATACGCATTCTTACTAACAGCGGCTTGTCACTGCCATCATCTCCAAGTTTCAGGGAAACTAATTGCACCACTAAAATGTCCTGGCTTGTCCCGTTGCAGATTGGCTCTCTGGAAGGCAAGAGTCCAACAGAAGTGGCTGAGTTGACACTGAACTCTGGAGCACTGAATGACACCAACCAGATTGAGACGGTCTTCCAATTCCTCGAGAACGGAGATGCCTTCCAGAATGTAGATGAGTTTCTAACAGCTGTGACAAACTCTTCCTGAGGTATTTATCCAATGAAACTGCAAGTGACCTCCTGCCAGATTTGTTTCAGGCACATGACTTGACTTGATGTTGTCTTGTTTCCAAAGCATCCTGCAATCTCCACTGCTGTCAGAGACATTGTGATGAACCTGACCTTCAACATCATCAGCACCCACTTCCCAACATTTGACACAGCTGATTGGGAGGCTTGGTTCAAGGTGAAACTCGTCCTTGTCCTCCCTAGTTTCACTGCCAAGATGCTCACCACAACAATCTCAAACATCGGCTGCACCAACTACCAAGTGGTGTAAGTGTTTGTGAAAATGAGAGTAGAAAGCTTTTCACTAACCTTTTACAAGCAGAAGCTTTCTGATATCATGGTGGAAAACATGGTTTCTTGGAGAGATTTTCACATGTAACGCCTTTAGCCAGAGCTAACGTTGAGACCACTCAAATATGTGCATGTGTGTTTGTGTTTGATGTAGCGTTGAAGGAATTGGAAGTGTTTTCGGCAACATGGATTCTGAGAAAACACTGGAAATTGCTAAAATCCTTGTGAGTCATCTGACGAAGTTTCTCAGCCAATTCAAGTCTCCAGGTAAAATGGCTACTATGACACGATCTGAAGAGTTATGAGTGCTGTAGCATGTAAATGGTAACATATGCCTTTGTAAATAGCACTTGTATGAGTTTCAAGTGCTCCTCATTTCAAAAGATTTCAAGAGTTTTGCACTCTGTTCTGCATTTCTTCTACCTCCCGAATGTTCTGTCAATTACAGCTTGCCAAAACAACATTAAAGATGACTCGGACTGGCTGAAGGTCAACTTGGGTCCCTTTGCTGACAAAGTTGATTACTCTGAGCTGAAAGAATTGAACATCACCGGGGTAGGAGCCGCTCAAACATTTGCTCTTTCTCAAAAACTCTACAAAAAGAAGAGTTACAAGTCACTTTTGTTTCCATGTCTCTCATTTAGAATGTCAAAGTCATGTGAGGCCAATGTCTGTCTCTGTTCTGTTACTTGTCCCTTCAGCTGGCAGTTTTGGGCTCACTCTCTCCAGAACAGAAAGTCAATCTGCTGTTGGATTCCACAACTGGTGCTCTTGAAAACGTATCTGTTGTCACAGAGGTCTTCAGCAGTATTCTTCAATCTCCAGAACAGATGGACAAATTCTTCGAGTACTTTGTTCAAGCCACTAACGAGGTGAGTGGGGTGACTCCATGTATACTTTTCAGAGAGAGTCTCTGAAACCCCAGAGATATGAAAGAACAGTATTCCGTACCAAACAGGACTTGTCATAGCGGCTGTAGAGAGAGAAACGACGCTTCTTTCTTCATAGCTTGTCCCTCCTTGTTCCATTTTAGGCAAACATTACCACCATTAACAACACAGCTGTCAGAGACACCATGCTCAACCTGACTTTGACTGCCCTTGCTCCACGATTCGCCACCTTCGAAACCAGTGACTTTGAGCTGTGGTTCCAAGTGAATCTATTTGTTCTACTTGCCAGTCTTCAGCCTGCCAGTCTCTCAGTCATACCACTGAACATCAGCTGTGACTCCTTCACTGCCATGTAAGATGTACAATTCCTGATTGTGCAACACACAAACAGGACAAACAATATAAAGCCTGTTACTCAACAAGAGTCTTTTGTATCCTCAGTATCAAGGGCCTTGATAAGGTTTTGGCCATACTTCCAGAAGAAGGCCTTGTGTCTTGCAGACATGACCTTGTGCAAGAGTTACCTAGTGGTATGTAAAAGCACTTTAATTGATAACAATACTTGTTTGTTGTGCTGGTATAACTGGACTGTGCACTCTGTGGTACACCTGTCTTCCAACTGACCGACTTTCTCGTTTGTGTATTGATCTCACAGGCTGCATGGTACCAATTGATGTAAGTGAATCTTGAGCAATTCCACATGAATACGCATTCTTACTAACAGCGGCTTGTCACTGCCATCATCTCCAAGTTTCAGGGAAACTAATTGCACCACTAAAATGTCCTGGCTTGTGCCGTTGCAGATTGGCTCTCTGGAAGGCAAGAGTCCAACAGAAGTGGCTGAGTTGACACTGAACTCTGGAGCACTGAATGACACCAACCAGATTGAGACGGTCTTCCAATTCCTCGAGAACGGAGATGCCTTCCAGAATGTAGATGAGTTTCTAACAGCTGTGACAAACTCTCTCTGAGGTATTTATCCAATAACTGCTAGTGACCTCCTGCCAGATTTGTTTCAGGCACATGACTTGACTTGATGTTGTCTTGTTTCCAAAGCATTCCTGCAATCTCCACTGCTGTCAGAGACATTGTGATGAACCTGACCTTCAACATCATCAGCACCCACTTCCCAACATTTGACACAGCTGATTGGGAGGCTTGGTTCAAGGTGAAACTCGTCCTTGTCCTCCCTAGTTTCACTGCCAAGATGCTCACCACAACAATCTCAAACATCGGCTGCACCAACTACCAAGTGGTGTAAGTGTTTGTGAAAATGAGAGTAGAACGCTTTTCACTAACCTTTTTACAAGCAGTAGCTTTCTGAATTCATGGTGGAAAACATTGTTTCTTGGAGAGATTTCACATAAAACGCCTTTAGCCAGAGCTAACGTTGAGACCACTCAAATATGTGCATGTGTGTTTGTGTTTGATGTAGCGTTGAGGGAATTGGAAGTGTTTTTCGGCAACATGGATTCTGAGAAAACACTGGAAATTGCCAAAATCCTTGTGAGTCATCTGACAGAGTTTCTCAGCCAATTCAAGTCTCCAGGTAAAGTCGCTACCATGACACGATCCTGAAATGTTACTAGTGCTTTAGCATGTAAATGGTAACATATGCCTTTGTAAAATCTCTTTTATGAGTTTCTAGTTCACTTAATTTGAAAAGATTTTGACAGTTTTGCACTCTGTTCATGCATTCCTTCTACCTCCCGAATGTTCCTGTCAATTACAGCTTGCCAAAACAACATTAAAGATGACTCGGACTGGCTGAAGGTCAACTTGGGTCCCTTTGCTGACAAAGTTGATTACTCTGAGCTGAAAGAATTGAACATCACCGGGGTAGGAGCCGCTCAAACATTTGCTCTTTCTCAAAAACTCTACAAAAAGAAGAGTTACAAGTCACTTTTGTTTCCATGTCTCTCATTTAGAATGTCAAAGTCATGTGAGGCCAATGTCTGTCTCTGTTCTGTTACTTGTCCCTTCAGCTGGCAGTTTTGGGCTCACTCTCTCCAGAACAGAAAGTCAATCTGCTGTTGGATTCCACAACTGGTGCTCTTGAAAACGTATCTGTTGTCACAGAGGTCTTCAGCAGTATTCTTCAATCTCCAGAACAGATGGACAAATTCTTCGAGTACTTTGTTCAAGCCACTAACGAGGTGAGTGGGGTGACTCCATGTATACTTTTCAGAGAGAGTCTCTGAAACCCAGGAGATATGAAAGAACAGTATTCCGTACCAAACAGGACTTGTCATAGCGGCTGTAGAGAGAGAAACGACGCTTCTTTCTTCATAGCTTGTCCCTCTTGTTCCATTTTAGGCAAACATTACCACCATTAACAACACAGCTGTCAGAGACACCATGCTCAACCTGACTTTGACTGCCCTTGCTCCACGATTCGCCACCTTCGAAACCAGTGACTTTGAGCTGTGGTTCCAAGTGAATCTATTTGTTCTACTTGCCAGTCTTCAGCCTGCCAGTCTCTCAGTCATACCACTGAACATCAGCTGTGACTCCTTCACTGCCATGTAAGATGTACAATTCCTGATTGTGCAACACACAAACAGGACAAACAATATAAAGCCTGTTACTCAACAAGAGTCTTTTGTATCCTCAGTATCAAGGGCCTTGATAAGGTTTTGGCCATACTTCCAGAAGAAGGCCTTGTGTCTTGCAGACATGACCTTGTGCAAGAGTTACCTAGTGGTACGTAAAAGCACTGTAATTGATAAGAATGCTTGTTGATTGTGTTGGTAAAACTGGACTGTGCGCTCTGTGGTACACCTGTCTTCCAACTGACCGACTTTCTCGTTTGTGTATTGATCTCACAGGCTGCATGGTACCAATTGATGTAAGTGAAGCTTGAGCAATTCCACATGAATACGCATTCTTACTAACAGCGGCTTGTCACTGCCATCATCTCCAAGTTTCAGGGAAACTAATTGCACCACTAAAATGTCCTGGCTTGTCCCGTTGCAGATTGGCTCTCTGGAAGGCAAGAGTCCAACAGAAGTGGCTGAGTTGACACTGAACTCTGGAGCACTGAATGACACCAACCAGATTGAGACGGTCTTCCAATTCCTCGAGAACGGAGATGCCTTCCAGAATGTAGATGAGTTTCTAACAGCTGTGACAAACTCTTCTGAGGTATTTATCCAATAAACTGCAAGTGACCTCCTGCCAGATTTGTTTCAGGCACATGACTTGACTTGATGTTGTCTTGTTTCCAAAGCTTCCTGCAATCTCCATTGCTGTCAGAGACATTGTGATGAACCTGACCTTCAACATCATCAGCACCCACTTCCCAACATTTGACACAGCTGATTGGGAGGCTTGGTTCAAGGTGAAACTCGTCCTTGTCCTCCCTAGTTTCACTGCCAAGATGCTCACCACAACAATCTCAAACATCGGCTGCACCAACTACCAAGTGGTGTAAGTGTTTGTGAAAATGAGAGTAGAATGCTTTTCACTAACCTTTTACAAGCAGTAGCTTTCTGATATCATGGTGGAAAACATGGTTTCTTGGAGAGATTTTACATGTACGCCTTTAGCCAGAGCTAACGTTGAGACCACTCAAATATGTGCATGTGTGTTTGTGTTTGATGTAGCGTTGAAGGAATTGGAAGTGTTTTCGGCAACATGGATTCTGAGAAAACACTGGAAATTGCTAAAATCCTTGTGAGTCATCTGACGAAGTTTCTCAGCCAATTCAAGTCTCCAGGTAAAATGGCTACTATGACACGATCTGAAGAGTTATGAGTGCTGTAGCATGTAAATGGTAACATATGCCTTTGTAAATAGCACTTGTATGAGTTTCAAGTGCTCCTCATTTCAAAAGATTTCAAGAGTTTTGCACTCTGTTCTGCATTTCTTCTACCTCCCGAATGTTCTGTCAATTACAGCTTGCCGAAACAACATTAAAGATGACTCGGACTGGCTGAAGGTCAACTTGGGTCCCTTTGCTGACAAAGTTGATTACTCTGAGCTGAAAGAATTGAACATCACCGGGGTAGGAGCCGCTCAAACATTTGCTCTTTCTCAAAAACTCTACAAAAAGAAGAGTTACAAGCCACTTTTGTTTCCATGTCTCTCATTTAGAATGTCAAAGTCATGTGAGGCCAATGTCTGTCTCTGTTCTGTTACTTGTCCCTTCAGCTGGCAGTTTTGGGCTCACTCTCTCCAGAACAGAAAGTCAATCTGCTGTTGGATTCCACAACTGGTGCTCTTGAAAACGTATCTGTTGTCACAGAGGTCTTCAGCAGTATTCTTCAATCTCCAGAACAGATGGACAAATTCTTCGAGTACTTTGTTCAAGCCACTAACGAGGTGAGTGGGGTGACTCCATGTATACTTTTCAGAGAGAGTCTCTGAAACCCCAGGAGATATGAAAGAACAGTATTCCGTACCAAACAGGACTTGTCATAGCTGGCTGTAAGAGAGAGAAACGACGCTTCTTTCTTCATAGCTTGTTCCCTCTTGTTCCATTTTAGGCAAACATTACCACCATATACAACACAGCTGTCAGAGACACCATGCTCAACCTGACTCTGACTGCCCTTGCTCCACGATTCGCCACCTTCGAAACCAGTGACTTTGAGCTGTGGTTCCAAGTGAATCTATTTGTTCTACTTGCCAGTCTTCAGCCTGCCAGTCTCTCAGTCATACCAGTGAACATCAGCTGTGACTCCTTCACTGCCATGTAAGATGTACAATTCCTGATTGTACAACACACAAACAGGACAAACAATATAAAGCCTGGTACTCAACAAGAGTCTTTTGTATCCTCAGTAATCAAGGGCCTTGATAAGGTTTTGGCCATACTTCCAGAAGAAGGCCTTGTGTCTTGCAGACATGACCTTGTGCAAGAGTTACCTAGTGGTATGTAAAAGCACTTTAATTGATAACAATACTTGTTTGTTGTGCTGGTATAACTGGACTGTGCGCTCTGTGGTACACCTGTCTTCCAACTGACCGACTTTCTCGTTTGTGTATTGATCTCACAGGCTGCATGGTACCAATTGATGTAAGTGAAGCTTGAGCAATTCCACATGAATACGCATTCTTACTACAACGGCTTGTCACTGCCATCATCTCCAAGTTTCAGGGAAACTAATTGCACCACTAAAATGTCCTGGCTTGTCCCGTTGCAGATTGGCTCTCTGGAAGGCAAGAGTCCAACAGAAGTGGCTGAGTTGACACTGAACTCTGGAGCACTGAATGACACCAACCAGATTGAGACGGTCTTCCAATTCCTCGAGAACGGAGATGCCTTCCAGAATGTAGATGAGTTTCTAACAGCGGTGACAAACTCTTCTGAGGTATTTATCCAATAAACTGCTAGTGACCTCCTGCCAGATCTGTTTCAGACACATGACTTGACTTGATGCTGTCTTGTTTCCAAAGCTTCCTGCAATCTCCATTGCTGTCAGAGACATTGTGATGAACCTGACCTTCAACATCATCAGCACCCACTTCCCAACATTTGACACAGCTGATTGGGAGGCTTGGTTCAAGGTGAAACTCGTCCTTGTCCTCCCTAGTTTCACTGCCGAGATGCTCACCACAACAATCTCAAACATCGGCTGCACCAACTACCAAGTGGTGTAAGTGTTTGTGAAAATGAGAGTAGAACACTTTTCGCTAACCTTTTACAAGCAGTAGCTTTCTGAATTCATGGTGGAAAAATTGTTTCTTGGAGAGATTTTACAAAAACACATTTAGCCAGAGCTAACGTTGAGACCACTCAAATATGTGCATGTGTGTTTATGTTTGATTTAGCGTTGAAGGAATTGGAAGTGTTTTCGGGAACATGGATTCTGAGAAAACACTGGAAATTGCCAAAATCCTTGTGAGTCATCTGACAGAGTTTCTCAGCCAATTCAAGTCTCCAGGTAAAGTCGCTACCATGACACGACCTGAAATGTTACTAGTGCTTTAGCATGTAAATGGTAACATATGCCTTTGTAAAAATCTCTTTTATGAGTTTCTAGTTCACTTAATTTGAAAGATTTGACAGTTTTGCACTCTGTTCAGCATTCCTTTTACCTCCCGAATGTTCCGTCAATTACAGCTTGCCAAAACAACATTAAAGATGACTCGGACTGGCTGAAGGTCAACTTGGGTCCCTTTGCTGACAAAGTTGATTACTCTGAGCTGAAAGAATTGAACATCACCGGGGTAGGAGCCGCTCCAACATTCGCTCGTTCTCAAAAACTGTACAAAATGAAGAGTTACAAGTGACTTTTGTTGCCATGTCTCTCATTTAGAATGTCAAAGTCGTGTGAGGCCAATGTCTGTGTCTGTTCTGTACTTGTCCCTTCAGCTGGCAGTTTTGGGCTCACTCTCTCCAGAACAGAAAGTCAATCTGCTGTTGGATTCCACAACTGGTGCTCTTGAAAACGTGTCTGTTGTCACAGAGGTCTTCAGCAGTATTCTTCAATCTCCAGAACAGATGGACAAATTCTTCGAGTACTTTGTTCAAGTCCACTAACAATGTGAGTGGGGGGACTTCATGTATACTTTTCAGAGAGAGTCTGTGGAACCCCGGATATATGAAAAAACAGTATTCCGTACCAAACAGGACTTGTCATAGTGGCTGAAGAGAGAGAAAAGACGCTTCTTTCTTCATAGCTTGTCCCTCTATTTCCATTTTAGGCAAACATTACCACCATTAACAACACAGCTGTCAGAGACACCATGCTCAACCTGACTCTGACTGCCCTTGCTCCACGATTCGCCACCTTCGAAACCAGTGACTTTAAGCTGTGGTTCCAAGTGAATTTATTTGTTCTGCTTGCCAGTCTTCAGCCTGCCAGTCTCTCAGTCATACCACTGAACATCAGCTGTGACTCCTTCACTGCCATGTAAGATGTACAATTCCTGATTGTGCAACACACAAACAGGACAAACAATATAAAGCCTGTTACTCAACAAGAGTCTTTTGTATCCTCAGTATCAAGGGCCTTGATAAGGTTTTGGCCATACTTCCAGAAGAAGGCCTTGTGTCTTGCAGACATGACCTTGTGCAAGAGTTACCTAGTGGTACGTAAAAGCACTGTAATTGATAAGAATGCTTGTTGATTGTGTTGGTAAAACTGGACTGTGCGCTCTGTGGTACACCTGTCTTCCAACTGACCGACTTTCTCGTTTGTGTATTCATCTCACAGGCTGCATGGTACCAATTGATGTAAGTGAAGCTTGAGCAATTCCACATGAATACGCATTCTTACTAACAGCGGCTTGTCACTGCCATCATCTCCAAGTTTCAGGGAAACTAATTGCACCACTAAAATGTCCTGGCTTGTCCCGTTGCAGATTGGCTCTCTGGAAGGCAAGAGTCCAACAGAAGTGGCTGAGTTGACACTGAACTCTGGAGCACTGAATGACACCAACCAGATTGAGACGGTCTTCCAATTCCTCGAGAACGGAGATGCCTTCCAGAATGTAGATGAGTTTCTAACAGCTGTGACAAACTCTTCTGAGGTATTTATCCAATAAACTGCAAGTGACCTCCTGCCAGATTTGTTTCAGGCACATGACTTGACTTGATGTTGTCTTGTTTCCAAAGCTTCCTGCAATCTCCATTGCTGTCAGAGACATTGTGA
This sequence comes from Denticeps clupeoides, assembly GCF_900700375.1. Taxonomy (NCBI): domain Eukaryota; kingdom Metazoa; phylum Chordata; class Actinopteri; order Clupeiformes; family Denticipitidae; genus Denticeps; species Denticeps clupeoides. Next base: position 31,870,881 of record NC_041709.1, read on the forward strand.
TGAACCTGACCTTCAACATCATCAGCACCCACTTCCCAACATTTGACACAGCTGATTGGGAGGCTTGGTTCAAGGTGAAACTCGTCCTTGTCCTCCCTAGTTTCACTGCCAAGATGCTCACCACAACAATCTCAAACATTGGCTGCACCAACTACCGAGTGGTGTAAGTGTTTGTGAAAATGAGAGTAGAATGCTTTTCACTAACCTTTTACAAGCAGTAGCTTTCTGATATCATGGTGGAAAACAAGGTTTCTTGGAGAGATTTTACATGTACGCCTTTAGCCAAAGCTAATGTTGAGACCACTCAAATATGTGCATGTGTGTTTGTGTTTGATGTAGCGTTGAAGGAATTGGAAGTGTTTTCGGCAACATGGATTCTGAAAAAACACTGGAATTTGCTAAAATCCTTGTGAGTCATCTGACGAAGTTTCTCAGCCAATTCAAGTCTCCAGGTAAAATGGCTACTATGACTCGATCTGAAGAGTTATGAGTGCTGTAGCATGTAAATGGTAACATATGCCTTTGTAAATAGCACTTGTATGATTTTCAAGTGCTCCTCATTTCAAAAGATTTCAAGATTTTTGCACTCTGTTCTGCATTTCTTCAACCTCCCGAATGTTCTGTCAATTACAGCTTGCCGAAACAACATTAAAGATGACTCGGACTGGCTGAAGGTCAACTTGGGTCCCTTTGCTGACAAAGTTGATTACTCTGAGCTGAAAGAATTGAACATCACCGGGGTAGGAGCCGCTCAAACATTTGCTCTTTCTCAAAAACTCTACAAAAAGAAGAGTTACAAGTCACTTTTGTTTCCATGTCTCTCATTTAGAATGTCAAAGTCATGTGAGGCCAATGTCTGTCTCTGTTCTGTTACTTGTCCCTTCAGCTGGCAGTTTTGGGCTCACTCTCTCCAGAACAGAAAGTCAATCTGCTGTTGGATTCCACAACTGGTGCTCTTGAAAACGTATCTGTTGTCACAGAGGTCTTCAGCAGTATTCTTCAATCTCCAGAACAGATGGACAAATTCTTCGAGTACTTTGTTCAAGCCACTAACGAGGTGAGTGGGGTGACTCCATGTATACTTTTCAGAGAGAGTCTCTGAAACCCCGGAGATATGAAAGAACAGTATTCCGTACCAAACAGGACTTCTCATAGCGGCTGTAGAGAGAGAAACGACGCTTCTTTCTTCATAGCTTGTCCCTCTTGTTCCATTTTAGGCAAACATTACCACCATTAACAACACAGCTGTCAGAGACACCATGCTCAACCTGACTTTGACTGCCCTTGCTCCACGATTCGCCACCTTCGAAACCAGTGACTTTGAGCTGTGGTTCCAAGTGAATCTATTTGTTCTACTTGCCAGTCTTCAGCCTGCCAGTCTCTCAGTCATACCACTGAACATCAGCTGTGACTCCTTCACTGCCATGTAAGATGTACAATTCCTGATTGTGCAACACACAAACAGGACAAACAATATAAAGCCTGTTACTCAACAAGAGTCTTTTGTATCCTCAGTATCAAGGGCCTTGATAAGGTTTTGGCCATACTTCCAGAAGAAGGCCTTGTGTCTTGCAGACATGACCTTGTGCAAGAGTTACCTAGTGGTACGTAAAAGCACTGTAATTGATAAGAATGCTTGTTTGTTGTATTGGTATAACTGGACTTTGCGCTCTGTGGTACACCTGTCTTCCAACTGACCGATGTTCTTGTTTGTGTATTGATCTCACAGGCTGCATGGTACCAATTGATGTAAGTGAAGCTTGAGTATTCCACATGAATACACATTCTTACTATCAACGGCTTGTCACTGCCATCATCTCCAAGTTTCTGGGAAACTAATTGCACCACTAAAATGTCCTGGCTTGTTCTGTTGCAGATTGGCTCTCTGGAAGGCAAGAGTCCAGCAGAAGTGGCTGAGTTGACAATGAGCTCTGGAGCACTGAATGACACCAACCAGATTGAGACGGTCTTCCAATTCCTCGAGAACGGAGATGCCTTCCACAATGTAGATGAGTTTCTAACAGCGATGACAAACTCTTCTGAGGTATTTATCCAATAAACTGCTAGTGACCTCCTGCCAGATCTGTTTCAGGCACATGACTTGACTTGATGCTGTCTTGTTTCCAAAGCTTCCTGCAATCTCCATTGCTGTCAGAGACATTGTGATGAACCTGACCTTCAACATCATCAGCACCCACTTCCCAACATTTGACACAGCTGATTGGGAGGCTTGGTTCAAGGTGAAACTCGTCCTTGTCCTCCCTAGTTTCACTGCCGAGATGCTCACCACAACAATCTCAAACATCGGCTGCACCAACTACCGAGTGGTGTAAGTGTTTGTGAAAATGAGAGTAAAATGCTTTTCACTAACCTTTTACAAGCAGTAGCTTTCTGATATCATGGTGGAAAACATTGTTTCTCGGAGAGATTTCACATAAAACGCCTTTAGCCAGAGCTAACGTTGAGACCACTCAAATATGTGCATGTGTGTTTATGTTTGATTTAGCGTTGAAGGAATTGGAAGTGTTTTCGGGAACATGGATTCTGAGAAAACACTGGAAATTGCTAAAATCCTTGTGAGTCATCTGACAGAGTTTCTCAGCCAATTCAAGTCTCCAGGTAAAGTCGCTCTCATGACACGACCTGAAGTGTTACTAGTGCTGTAGCATGTAATTGGTAACATATGCCTATGGTAACATATGCCTCAGACTTGTATGAGTTTCTAGTTCTCTTAATTTGAAAAGATTTCAAGAGTTTTGCACTCTGTTCAGCATTCCTTTTACCTCTCGAATGTTCCGTCAATTACAGCTTGCCGAAACAACATTAAAGATGACTCGGACTGGCTGAAGGTCAACTTGGGTCCCTTTGCTGACAAAGTTGATTACTCTGAGCTGAAAGAATTGAACATCACCGGGGTAGGAGCCGCTCCAACATTTGCTCTTTCTCAAAAACTCTACAAAATGAAGAGTCACAAGTCACTTTTGTTTCCATGTCTCTCATTTAGAATGTCAAAGTCATGTGAGGCCAATGTCTGTCTCTGTTCTGTAACTTGTCCCTTCAGCTGGCAGTTTTGGGCTCACTCTCTCCAGAACAGAAAGTCAATCTGCTGTTGGATTCCACAACTGGTGCTCTTGAAAACGTGTCTGTTGTCACAGAGGTCTTCAGCAGTATTCTTCAATCTCCAGAACAGATGGACAAATTCTTCGAGTACTTTGTTCAAGTCACTAACAATGTGAGTGGGGGGACTTCATGTATACTTTTCAGAGAGAGTCTGTGGAACCCCGGATATATGAAAAAACAGTATTCCGTACCAAACAGGACTTGTCATAGTGGCTGAAGAGAGAGAAAAGACGCTTCTTTCTTCCTAACTTGTGCCTCTTGTTCCATTTTAGGCAAACATTACCACCATTAACAACACAGCTGTCAGAGACACCATGCTCAACCTGACTCTGACTGCCCTTGCTCCACGATTTGCCACCTTTGAAACCAGTGACTTTGAGCTGTGGTTCCAAGTGAATCTATTTGTTCTGCTTGCCAGTCTTCAGCCTGCCAGTCTCTCAGTCATACCAGTGAACATCAGCTGTGACTCCTTCACTGCCATGTAAGATGTACAATTCCTGATTGTACAACACACAAACAGGACAAACAATATAAAGCCTGGTACTCAACAAGAGTCTTTTGTATCCTTAGAATCAAGGGCCTTGATAAGGTTTTGGCCATACTTCCAGAAGAAGGCCTTGTGTCTTGCAGACATGACCTTGTGCAAGAGTTACCTAGTGGTACGTAAAAGCACTGTAATTGATAAGAATGCTTGTTTGTTGTATTGGTATAACTGGACTGTGCGCTCTGTGGTACACCTGTCTTCCAACTGACCGATGTTCTCGTTTGTGTATTGATCTCACAGGCTGCATGGTACCAATTGATGTAAGTGAAGCTTGAGCAATTCCACATGAATACACATTCTTACTATCAACGGCTTGTCACTGCCATCATCTCCAAGTTTCTGGGAAACTAATTGCACCACTAAAATGTCCTGGCTTGTCCTGTTGCAGATTGGCTCTCTGGAAGGCAAGAGTCCAGCAGAAGTGGCTGAGTTGACACTGAGCTCTGGAGCACTGAATGACACCAACCAGATTGAGACGGTCTTCCAATTCCTCGAGAACGGAGATGCCTTCCACAATGTAGATGAGTTTCTAACAGCGGTGACAAACTCTTCTGAGGTATTTATCCAATAAACTGCTAGTGACCTCCTGCCAGATTTGTTTCAGGCACATGACTTGACTTGATGCTGTCTTGTTTCCAAAGCTTCCTGCAATCTCCATTGCTGTCAGAGACATTGTGATGAACCTGACCTTCAACATCATCAGCACCCACTTCCCAACATTTGACACAGCTGATTGGGAGGCTTGGTTCAAGGTGAAACTCGTCCTTGTCCTCCCTAGTTTCACTGCCGAGATGCTCACCACAACAATCTCAAACATCGGCTGCACCAACTACCAAGTGGTGTAAGTGTTTGTGCCAATGAGTGTAAAAAGTCCTTTCCAGGATCTTCTTGTAAGCAGTAGCTTTCTATAACTTTGAGGGGCAGACGATTTCTTGGAGTTTTTTCACACAGTCATGTATATCATAAACCGATGTTTAGAGTGTCCTTTGTTTTACACAGCGTTGAAGGCGTTGGGAGTGTTTTTGGTCAAATGGAAACCAGCAAAAGAGAGGAAATTGCTCAAGTTCTCTTGAGTCATCTGAAGGAGACTGCATTCCAGTTAGGCACTCCAGGTATAATGGCCAACATGGCACGATCTACATCCTTGATGTATTTTCCACAATTTTCTAGAAAATGCACATTTATAAATCGCTTTTATATGGCTTTTTCATTTCCTGCATTTCTTAAGAGCTCTTGAAGCTTGCACTCGACACATGGTTTTAATCTAATCCATCATCACTTACAGCTTGCTGGCAGACTGCTGGAAATGACTCAGTGTGGCTCAGGCTCAACTTGGGGCCATTTACTGAACCAGTAGATTACTCTGACTTGAGTGATCTGAACATCACAGGGGTAAGAAATGCTCACAAATGGGTTTTTATTTAATTCACTTCAGTAATATGTTTTCATTTTGACATAACGTTTGAGTCTAAAGCATAAAAAAACTTTTTCTTGCCATGTTTCCATTTTTCCTGATAGGGTCATTATGCATTGTCTGCGATTTTTACCATTAGGGATAGTGGCATCAAGTTCTTAGTTCGTGCATTGAAATGAAGAGGAGTGCAGCATGCAGTTCTATGATTTTTACGTTTACACAATTTATCAGACGCCTTATCCAGAGCAACTTACAGTCAGTAGCGACAGGGACAGTCCCTTGCAGACACTGGAGGGTTAGGTTTCTTGCTCAGGGACACAATGGTATTAATATGTTTGAATTTACTACTTTGTAGTCTTGTGGTTCATATAAAAATGTGTTTCCCACCTCTACAAAACTGCCGTTCTTACTTTGATACTTCTACACATTCTCTTGTTTAAACAGTACTGTCCCTTTTTCTAGGTGAACGTAGTAGACCTCCTCACAGAGGCTCAACTTTCCAAACTTGCGTCCACTCCTACTCAGATTAAGAGTGTAGAGGATGTTCAGAAGATTATGGCAGCAGTCACCCCATCAATGTTTGCATCATTCTTTGACATTGTCTCTCCAGTCATCCAGGTATCTGTTTCCCAAAAATGTAAAGGAAGGAAACACCTTTTTACCTTTTGGTTACACACCTTAAATTAATGTTATTTCTTTCAGAAACTGAAAGACGGCTACACAGCAGAAGTGAAGAATGCCTTCCTCCAAGCAATCTTTACCCAGGGGGACCTCACATCACCATCAATCTCAGACACAGAAATCTTAACCTGGTTAACGGTCCGGCTGCCCCCTTTTCTCACAAACCTTCAATCTGATGATGTGAAATCCTACTTCAGCATCATCAATCAACGTAGCTGCAACATTGTTCAAGAAGGGTAATGAAAAGTTCTCTTTCTCAGACTATAATAATTTTCTTACATATGACATTGAAACGTCTGTTTGAAATTTCATTCATCTAGCATTAGCATCCTGAATTCTGTCCAGTCCTATCAAACTGATGTGATAAACAATGAAATCTACAGCAACATTGAACTCCTGCTGAAAGGTATTTTAAGTGTGCATTTGGGGAAAACTTTTTATACCACTATTACAATACTAAATACACTAGTATTATACATATATTTATTACACCAAACATAGATTGCAGCATTATTACTATACAATAAACTAGCATGAATCTAGTGTAGTTATTCTGAATTCAAGTTTTTCTTTGCCGATCTGCAGTTCCTCAGCCACTTCGATGTTATGAAAATGGAAGCTTTTATCAGTTTCTGAATAACACCTTCCTACAATTTGGACTGCCTAACTTGTCCACTCTCCTCTCCCTGATGCCTTTGGATGAACAAACAGAGGTGGCCAGCAACATCAGGAATATCTTTTTTTTTTTATTAAGTCAACCAAGCAATAATTTCATCATTTTTCTTGTCTTTTTAAAGCTTCTGAAGTCTATGACACCATCAGAGCTGAGTGCTTTTCTTAATCAGCCGAGCACTAAAGGCACAGATCTCTGCACTGTCTTTAGCAAATACAACAGGGTTGCTGACTACCTGGAACAGGTAAGCTCAGTTTACACTTCTACATCATTTGTCTTGCAGTTTTTATATATGTTTACTCTTGGTTTTTTTCATGATTTATTGCATGACCTTTCTTTCTTTAGGAGTCGATACCTGGAGGTTTACGACTGGAGACTCTGTCTTGTGTCTGGCCAGAGGCTCTAAGTGCCACAAGCCAGGCTGAGGTGGATCAGTGGTTTGACATCAGCCTCAGTCAGTACCTTAACCTCTTGAACAAGGAGCTCATCAGTCCCTCCATCATGCAGAAAGCCACCTGCCTGTCCTACAAGAAGCTGTGAGAGCTTTTTCTTTATTTTATTTGCCATGTCATTTATTATGTCATGGGTGTACATGTTGCAGGTTATTTGTGTTGCAGGAACAAAAGCATACAAAAACATGTTTTAATTCTAGATATTAATTTCCTATGGACATTAGGAGTCTTTGCAGTTGTCACATGCTGTGATTCCCTGTTCTAATTATATTGCCCATAAGCCGTGATACAGTAGTAATCAATCCCACCAGCTACTCTAAATAATTCCAGATAAGCTTGCAATACTCCAAACTACACAAGGTTTCCTGGAAGGCACATCAGCAACATACCTTTTTGTTGCTTTCTAGTTTCAATTATTGAAGCCCAACTCCACCCTACTATAATCAGTATGGTAACATGATCTTGATCTTAAATCCGCTTCATTTTTCAAGTTACTTCAATAAACCATTCAAGTATGATGAGCGATAGGAATAACGTTATAATTATAACATTACTGAATAAAAGTAATTTTTCAATAAAAGGTAATCAAAACCAATTACTGTTTCCATCGTTTAATTAAGCTGTTTATAACAGCTTAATAACAGTCATCTGACCAGCCACAGAAGGGGCAAGGGGAGATGAGGGCCGAGGGGAGGGATAATGATGATTGAAGGTTGAGTTAAAGTCCATGGTAAGCCAACCAGACGCAGAGTTGGGTGGGTTTGTTTCCATGAATCAAAAATACATGCAAAGGAGAGACACAGCAATGGCGATATATTCTATATTCTACACACACACACATGCATACATAGACATATATATGTGTACATAAGAGCTATTTTTAGTCAAAGCATCTTCTACGTGAAGCATCTTCTATGTGCATCTTTTTAGTAACTCAACTCAACATCTAGTGGAAGTTCATTTCACCACCTAGGAGCCAGGACAGAGAAGAGTCTAGATGAAGGCTTTCCTAGTACCTTAAGAGATGGTTGTTCCAGTCGAACAGTGCGGGAAGATTGGAGAGATCAAGGTGCAGAGTGAGGAGTCAAGAGAGATCAGAGGAACGAGGGTGCTGACCCAGCAGGAAGCCAGTGTAGGGAACGTAGCAGTGGAGCTGTGTGGGAATTTTCGGGAAGATTGAAAACAAGTTGTGCCGCAGCATTCTGGATAAACTGGAGACGTCGAGTAGCGCTAAGAGGAAGGTCAGCCAGGAGTAAGTTACAATAGTCCAGTTTGGAGATGACCAGATATTTATCAAGTGTCTGAGTAGCCTGTGCCAGTGTGTGGGGACGGTACCTTGCTCAGTGGCACCTTGGTGGTCCAGGCTTCGATCCGGCAACCTTCTGATTACGGGTTCTCTTACAGCGGTAACACTAAATCCAAAACATGTGGCATTGTATTTTGCTCAGAATCTTGATCTTGGGGAGCAAGTTCGACTACAGCAGTTCTAACTTCACTAAGCAAGATGTCTACCATTTCATCCAATCATACCTCCAGAACAGTAAGTTCAAACTAATTTGATATACTGCTCCAAGGTAACAGCACGTCTTTATGGTAACAGCAATGCCTTCATTCCAAGATGCATTTTTGTAGCTTGTAAAATTTACACATCAAGTCAATTTTAAGAGAAAGCAGTGGCTACCAGAGATCACCCCTCCATTGACTGTTTAATGTGTATTAAAGGTGGTGCACCAAAATGTTTTGACGCAAATGACCCTACACTGAACTCGAAGGATTGGTTTGTTAACTACATCAGTGCGTTCATCACCTACGTCTCCCTGGATGACCTCAATTCATTTGTCAACACATCAGAGGTATTCCAAGCATCCGTCTACATATGCAGACAATTTGCTCTACTAGCCTGTAGCACAGACACAGTACATCACACAAAGTAAAATGATTGTCTTTGTGAAACACTGCGTCACGGTGCACATAACGAAAAACGTTCCCTGCTTTTAACCATCACCCTTGCTGAGCAATGGGCAGCCATGACAGGCGCCCGGGGCGCAGTGTGTGGGAACCGTGCTTTGTTCAGTGGCACATTCCGACGATGGGTCCGCTTCATAACATGATAGGCCATCCACTGCACCTTTTCTTTAATGTCTCCAATGCATTTTTTTCCACTTAGATCAAAATCTTCTTGGACAATCCGAGTAACATGAATCTCTTCAACAACTCTGCCATCTCCACTGATGTGATCACTTATTATGTAACACAGCTCTACACCTGGAACCCGGACTTCAGTGTCACTGAGTGCGTCTACTATTGCCCGTTTGCAACACACGCTCCTTTTGTATGTCCACTGCTAATTTCCATTCCCTCTAATTAACTCTTTTATGCATTTGCTGGACAGACTGCCCGGCCTGTTGCTTTGTGCTGCCCCTACATCTGCTTTCACGCTACTTGGAAATCAAAACACCATGGACCTTCTGAGCAAACTCAAGCTGTTCTGCAATGGAACAAACCCTGGGGTAACAAAATCATTCAACTATGTGCCAACAAAATAAATGCATTAAATGAAAGTTTTGTGGCAAGGAAAATAATGAAAAATGAGTGTATGTTGATCTTTCTGCAGGTTATTACAGCAGTGGTTTCCAACATACCAGTCTCTCAGAATGTAATCCAGGTGCTTGGTGCACAAAGCACAGGTCTCACAGAGGGTCAGATCAGCACGACCTCACCCAGCACATTAGTAAATTCTCTAAGTATTCTCAGTAATGTGAGTGGGTGGAACCAGGGCCAGGCCAACGCCATCATCAGCATCATCATTCAGAACATCAATGTAAGTGAACATCATGTTCCAGTTGGCAAGCAACAACCAATACAACTAACACTAATGATCAGGGTGTCCAGAGACTTTCACATACTTCACATACAGTGCAGGCCAAAAGTTTGGACACACCTTCTCATTCTCATTCTTTGCACACTCTTGGCATTCTCTCGATGAGCTTCAAGAGGTCATCACCTGAAATGGTTTTCCAACAGTCTTCCCAGAGGTGTTTAGCACTTGTTGGCCCCTTTGCCTTCACTCTGCAGTCCAGCTCACCCCAAACCATCTGGATTGGGTTTAGGTCCGGTGACTGTGGTCAGGTCTCCACTTTCTGTTAAGTACATAATTGTGCTCATTCATAATTTTGATGCCTTCAGTGAGAATCTACCAACGTGAATGGTCATGAAATTAAAGAAAACACATTGATTGAGAAGGTGTGTCCAAACATTTGGCCTGTACTGTACTTGTCAGTGCAGAGGGGCTCATCAGGGGTCACTGAAAACATATATTTATTTCTTCCCAAGATGAGTTATAGATCAGGCAAAGCATATATGCCAAACTAAAGCAAATGTATATCTACGTCTGAAAAAGCATGCTAACCTTTCTTTTCACTGGAGCTTATTGACATGTCAGTACAGTAGTGAACTTGAACTTTTGTCAGACATCATCACTGAATGCTCCCTGCATTCAACATGACAGAATAATTTTATTAAAATGGTAAATTGTTTCACTTTCAACATTTAATATATTTGGTTATATGTTGGTTATATTTTGAATAAAATTGCACATTAAATATACTGTTTTTTGCGTAATTGTTACTCGGACCATTAAAAGTCCTCCATTGACAGCCAACTGATAGGATTCTTTCTGATCTACAGCTGAACACTGCCTCCATGCTTGTGTCACTGGGAACCCTCATTGAGGGTGTTCCCTCAAGAATGATTGCCAGCATCAATCCCCAGCAGCTACTGCAGACAACTCAGAATAACGTCTTTGTCACCAACATGCTGGCAGCTCCTCAGATTATACAGCAGACCTATGTGAATCAGGTACTATTGTAGGTTATGTTGTCCGTACATACAACATACTACAACAAAACTAGCCCGATTGTTCACCTTAACTAGCACAGCCACACTGTTTAATAGTGTTAGCATTAATCCACTTTTTTTCTTTTTCTGCTGTAGATTATCTCAATCGATCAGAGTGTCACAAACGTGCTAGGGAATGTTCCGGATGCACTGGCTGCGTTGATCCCAAGGGTTCTGCTGGTCTCTTCAAGTGCGGTGGATGTTGCAGCGATCAACCAAAAAGTCTGGACATCAGATCAGGTAAGAAACCTTCAGCATTTGGTGCTGGAGGTGTGAATAGTACCCTGTGCTAGACAGCATATTAATAAACTCTTACCGTGCAGGCTGTGGTTTTCTTCAATTCTGTTGCAAGTGCTACAAACAACACAGAAAAGTGAGTATTTTTTTTTTAGATATTGGTCCAGAGTCTCAGGTCTACGTGTTTCCTGTTGAATTAAATTGTATCTGCTCTGTGTCTGCAGTTTGTCGGTGCCGGTGCTGCAGGGCTTCTCTTGCAGCTCGCTCCAGTCGGTGTCAACACAGAAAGTCAAGGATCTCATCAAATCCTGCAGGCCCAGAAGCAACCGCAATAAAGTGCAGCTGAAGGAGACCCAGGTGAGGGGATGCACTGAAATCTTACATGCTATTGTCATGAAATAGACAGAATTAGCCTTAAATGTATGTACAATAAATTTGTATTGTACTGAAATTACATTCACATTTATTCACACAACCCCTCATTCCGAAGATGCAACACTGACCACTGTTTTCTTTTGTGTAATTATAATGAGTATGTGATTATAATGTAAAATATGTTGTTTCTTGTTAATTCTGTGTTCCTCAGCTAACATGCATGTTCAACTATGTAAAAGGCGATGCGTCACAAAACTTCGGTGACTTCCCCTCAGATATGCTTTTGTACTACAAGTATGTTATCCAATTTCACCTCTTGCTATTTTAATGCTTTATTCGTAATGTAATATTGTCACATGTAGAACATGTGGAAACGTGGCTTTTTTTGGTGCCATTTTTAGTTACAACTTGGTAGCGAAAAGCAACTGCAGATCCTACTTCACCAGCACTGGATTGTCGGATTTCTCTGTGCTGTCCAGCGTTCTGAACATACCGTCAGCAATGCTGAGCAATGCCAAAGACTGCCTGGTGAGGCGATATTGTGTGAATTGCATTACTTACCACCTCATTCAAAAAAATTACTAAACTGCTGTTCACGGACCACTTTTTAGGGCATCACAGGGAATGCCATCAGCAAGGACAATCTCAACATTCTTGGGAACATGGCCTGCACTCTGGACTACAGTCACATTGTCAAATCGGACCCCTTCATTCTGGAGAAGCTCAAAAACTGCAACAGCTTTACTGCTGATCAAGTGTCTGCAATGGAGACTGTCTTGCTCTCAGGAAAGACCACGTATGGGTATGTATGGAACCAGTAAAAAATATGGAGACACCTTGTATATGAAGGCTATGGAGATGCTATTTTTAAGAATCTAACACAGGAAACATATTTTATATAACAGGGAAAAACCAAAGGGTGTTTGATGAATCACCTCTTTTTAGCCACATAACTGATAAGCAGACGGTTGTCATGATCATCACCATCAGCTTCATGAGATGAAAACGATTTCTCATTATAAGAACATTATAGAGTAAAGCTCTATCAATATAGTTAAAAATATTTATTGGCGCTACAAAATGGGAGAATGAAAGGAAACCAGCAATGAGCATGTTGGTTAACAAAAATTAAGTCTTTGCATCTCAAACCTAGATTTTGCTTTAAGATGTAACAGTTAGTAATGAAAGTTGTGTTTTTTATTTGCTTTACATCAGATACTGGCCTCCGTGTGTTATACAGCGAATGATCGTTGGCAAACTTAGCAAACTCTGAACTTATTTTCCCCAATAATTTCGAGCCACGAATACTGACTCTTCTTTTTTTCTTTTACTGACGCCCCACTATTCCAATAAGAGATGACTTAGCCAATCACTAGCGCCATAGACCCCCAAGACATAATGTGGAGAGGACTCTGGATGTACAATTTCAGATGATTTCATATTTTAAGGGGCGTGTGGCAACCCTAGACCAGCCAAGAGAAAAGTTATACGCACACCACCAGACTTAACCGTGCTCAGAATCATTCTCACAAATGAAGAACAGCAGTCTGATCCAGACACAAAGACCCAAAACATGAACAACGGTTTCTGTTGATTTGGGAAAACTTATTCTATCTTCTTCTATTTTAAAAAACAGAAACCCATCAAAGTGGAGTTCACAAACACTGAAGGACCTCGCTAATCTACCTCTCTATCTTACGCAAAACTTCTGGAAGAACTTTGCAGTGGTGAGTTGACACAAGCTCAAGCTAAAGCATCTCCTCAGCAGAAGCCTTGAGTTCGAGAACAGCAGTCTGTTTGTCTACAGAGAGTTTGGATTGTAACGCTTTCTTTGTTTCGCTGTTAGTCCGATATCAGGACGTTCCTACAGTACTTCCTGCCTGTCCTGCAGCAGCAGAACGTGCATAAGAGTGCTCTGAGCAACTTGTTTGTACAGTGCAGTGTTCGTCGTGCCCGACGTGGAGCAGGTATCAAAGTGTTCAACCCTGTAGAAGCAATTTTTTTATTTTTGTACCAACTGGTAGAAGGGAATGCATAAGTATGCTAAAGCATATTTGGATTATGGTAATTCTGGTAATGGCATTTAAATCACGGAGGTCATGTCTGCAGGCTGCATCACTGGCAACATTACCGATGCTTCCATCCGTGACAACTCGTTCCCATTCGGATACGACGCTCAGCAGTTCGATCTCTGTCTGGATGCGGCTCTTGTGACAACCAATTTGGGCACACTTACGCCAAAGGTCTACACAGAAGACCTACAGGCCATCATCTTATCAAAACTGAATCAGGTATTGGTTTGTCTTTCCATAACAGGAATAACTGTTCTGTAATTTTGTGGATTTTTGCTCGAAATTGCTTTGTCTGGTTGATGTCCATATTAATATTGCCGGTAATACAGTCAGACTTTAAGATCCTGAGGCAGTTTTCCTCTGATACCACTTTCAGGTTTATCCTGGCGGGTTACAGGATGCCCAGCTCCAGCTACTGGGTCCAACATCACGCGTGGCCACCACTGATGACATCAGAACGTGGAACATCACTACAATCGACAGTTTGTCTGCTCTCATGCTCACATCTGATGGAGCATGGGATCCAGCAAAGGTAAGAGGAAGGTTTCAAAATCAGCTGGGAACTAGACATGTCAATATGTGTTTGAAATGTTCATACTTTTTTTATCTGTGTGCTACACACATTTCATCTGAAATTGAGAGTGAGTTTAAACTGTTTTTCATTATATATTTCTGCTTATTTTCAAGGCACATATTAGTGCAGCTTTGCAAGATGTCAGATTATTTCTTCAATTAAGCAAAATATTGCTGTTTTCCTATTCGCCTGACAAACTATAAATTGTGAAATAATTCAAAACCACACTTTGTCATTATCTCACCTGTATGTTTCAGAGCAACGCCATCATCATGAGGTATCTGAATAAACCAGGAACGGCCTTGGGTACCAGGGAACTAAACGCTATTGGCACTGAAATCTGTTCTCTGAACACCTCAGTGCTTAGGACCATTGGATCAGAGGCCCTGAGGTGAGTATACAACCTTTTTACATATATTTTACTCCTTTCTTTTTTACTGCAAGCAGCACACTTAAATACTCCATCAAACATATTTTATCCCTTATCTTTTGTATAGGATGTCAAGCATCATGGACATATCCTCCTGCTCTACTGAACAGAAGAGCATGCTCTACAACATTTCCATGTTCTCCTACCGAAGTCTGAGAGCCAGCTCAGTACCTTACTACCTCCTCATCGTTCCATACCTTGGTAAGGATGCATGCAGAATGCAGTTGTACTTGTGGAGGCAGTAAAATGAGTTGAATTTGCACATGGATAAAGTTTTTTTTTTTGCATATTTGAAGTTTACATATAGATTTGTTTACATTTACATGAGCTACACATGTCCAGCAAAGCACTATAATAATTATTTAAATACAGTTTTGACTAAACTGTTGTCTCCAAAATTCTTGCCACATTGTCACAATTGGATTCTGCAGTTTGGAGTCCCTGCACCACAGCAGGGACTCCATAAGTGTGTCGTATATCATACAACTGCATATATTAATTGAATGTCTGTTTTACGAACTGAAACACTGAACGGTCAATGTTTTCTAACTGGTCAAACTAATCCTGCATCACATAATACATGTTCTACTTCAGCGAACCATTTAAGGGGGGGGGGGGGGAAATCCCACTTGAAAGTGAAGTGATTGTCAGTGTGAAACACAGCACAGCACAGCACAGGACACAGCAGAAATGTGTCCTCTGCTTTTAACCATCATCCTTGGTGAGCAGCGGGCAGCCATGACAGGCGCCGGGTGTGCAGTGTGTGGGGACGGTTCTTTGCTCAGTGGCACCTCAGTGGTACCATGGCTTCTCAGGATTCAAACCAGCAACCTTCTGATTATGGGGCCGCTTCCTTAACCACGAGGCCACCACTGCCCCACTTGTGGGACTTTTCTTATCTTAAATAAGTCAGAACAAAGCAATGGCTTGTCAGTATGGTTTTCTTTATTGTAACCATGCCGCACAAGACAAATAGTAAATATCAACTCTGCAGGCTTTTCCAAAAGACATATTTGAATTTGGCTCAACTCTGCTACACATACATAACAAAAAGCTTAATACCGCTTCATCAAGTACATAACAATAGCAGAACAAACACAAAGCAAATCAAATATTTAACCAAATAGATGCAAATATTTTTTAAATCTCTTTCAGGGATGAGGAGGTAGGCAACCTCTAAACCTTCTTGTAAAACTTCTTGCTTCTTCAGGTGGGGCTCCTTTAGCCGATATCCAAAGCCTTGCAACTCAGAACGTCAACATGGACATCAACACCTTCCGCAGCCTAAACCCTGTAGTCATCACGGTAACGACCAGGAGTCTAAAACCACCTCCGCTCTTTATAACATGCTTCTGATCACCACCTGAACACATTTACATAAGATCCACTATGGTGACCAGTGGAGTAACTCCATGCTGAAACCCAAATGTCAGTTGAAACAGAATCTTTTATGCTTCTTTCTTTCTTTCTTTCTTTCTTCTTCCAGAGTCTCACTGTGAGTGACGTTAAAGGGCTACTCGGCCCTGTGAACCTGAATGACCTAAAGACCTTTGAAAATGACTCTGTGGTAAGATCCTGGATATCCCAGCAGTACCAGTCTGATCTCAATCAACTTGGTTTGGGCCTGAGTGGTGGGAAGGCATCGCCGATCACAGCTGCCCCAACCCAGGCAGCCACCCAGTCCTCCAGTCAGGCAGCCAACCAGACTGCCAGTCAAGCATCTGGCACACAGGGTAACAACATGACTTCACACACCTCCCTCAATTCCCACACACCACCTGCAAATAGATATCATTTCAATGTCAAAGGTAAAAACTGGAATCATACCAGCAGTGTATCTAAAAGTGTCTCCTTTTCTTGGCTTCTTCAGGTCCTGGGACATCGGACGCTGTGGCTTTGTCTCAGATTTGGTCACTGCCGCTGGGCCTGAGCCTTCTTCTTCTCACACAGCAGATGAACTTAACATAGGATGAACTTCTACTAAGCTTAAATTAACTAATTTTTCACTCATCTTTGCTTTTTTAAAGATGTAACCTCTTAAGCATATGTATCATGATCATTTTTACAGTTTATCTTAATCAGTCAGGGTTTAGGGAGTGAAAAGTAACATGATGAACAATGTTTTTATCATGTCAAAAAGCTTGCCAGTCAAGAAATCAGTAGTCCAGAAGTCTTTTAAGGATCCTCCCACAATAAAATAAAACAATTCAAGCCAACATAAGAGTTGTGTGTAGTGTGCACTCTATAAAAAACACTGTATGGTTAAATATTTAAATATTTTCTGATGCAAACAAGTAATGTAGTGTTCAATAATTGTATGTGGTTATAATCTGCAAATAAAACGTGTGCTTATAGAAGTGTGATGTGTGAAAGGAGCAAGAAGAGTGAATGAATGAATCATTTCCATTGTATATGGTCAGTACACCATGTCTAAATGCATACATTATATTGGTAATAGTTCACAATGTGGGTAAAGATATATAAAATCTAGTTATATAATTCTAGTTCTCCCATCTTATAGATACAGATACATGCCAGAAGTGATCCTAGTGCTAAAATGATAATTACTCATCATGAATATATAATCTGCATTAGAGGTTAAAAGAAGTAATGAATTAACTTTGTGTGTTGATTGCATGTTTTAAAGACACATTTCTTAAAAAATATGGATTACTGCATACATAGCGCATAACATTAAAAAAAATAGTCATAAGTGCACAACGCCCCCCGAGACCCTGCCCGGGTCACAGCAGTCCTCCGTCCAGTTTCAGGACCTGTGTCCCAGTAGAAGAGTACTTGTTTATGGCAGTGAGGTGACCAGAACGTAAACTGCATGTTTTTGTCCCCCAAGCTGTCTCCCTCTCTAGGTGTTGTAGGAGCGAGAACCCTGAGGAGAAACAGCACACAGCAGCACATCCCTTCAGATCAAATCTGCCTAATTTTTTGCCAACTTTACCTAAGTTCCCTACTGTCTTTTCTGAACGGGACACCACGGTATAAAACTGTAGGTGTGTGGTTCTGTCAGTGTAAATGCAGGTATGCTTTTTTGACAAACAGCTATCAGTTTGCACTGCCGGTATGCTATTCTGACAAAGTATGCCAACATCGGCCCAAGCAAACAGGACGACTCGATCCATTCCACCCTACGGTATTAGAATAAATCCACGTACCTTCCTCCCTGCTGGCAGTTACCGCTACAAAATGAAACGGCACATTCAGATATTGCAGTTTAATTCCATCTGTGGGAAAATAAATGTCTGGAAATCAGAAATTCATCTTTTGCTATGTGAATTTGCAATATTGCGCTCAGTATCACACCAGCCATTCACTGCAGTACCACGAATGTTCAATTAATGCTGTTAGTGATGATGCTAGAACTTCCTTGCTCGTGACATGAGTAACATGAAGGCGAGACCACACACGAGTGGTAGCCATCTTCCTTCTCCTCTCCCAGTATGCCACTTCCCTTTAGCCCCTAGAATCCAGGAAGTGATCGCTGGCAACCACTGCACACCTCCACCTGCAGGGCTCCCAAAGGACAACTCCGAGGAGAAAATAGGAAGAACCGTGACACAGATCTTCCCTTCACTCACCATCCTGCTGAATCAGTAAATTTTACTTAAAAGGGACAGTCCCCCTGGCATTTGTGGCATTTATTACAGTGGTTATTAATATTGTGATAAATGCCACCCCTACCACCAGGCCTATTATTTGTTGGTGCAATATCATCTATTCAGGCAATAAACTAAATAAATCCTTGTTTTCAGAATATCCTGTCTCTGAGCTTACTTATCTCATCAGCTTGCCAACGTGACAGAATGCTGCCGCTCAACACAAAAGCGCAGAGCTAAAAAGCAGAGGAAGAAGAACGCAGTCAGTCGTGGTAGGTGCGGGATGGTAGGAGCGCTGGATGGTCGCCCGTGGGGTCAGGAGATCCACGGCGAAACGTGCCGGGCCCGGGAGACGACCCCTACGTTCAGGTTGAGCGGTTTCATCCCAGTGAGGCGCTCCGCCAACCGAAGTACTGCCCGCGGGAGCTGGATCCGGGATGTCAGAAGGCTGGACAACCCATGGGACTGCTGGAGGGAGGACACGGATGACGACGAGAACGATGACATTAGTTGAGCGGTCGGTGCCAGGATGACTCAACCCATCGTGCCCGTCCAGGATCGCCGCGAGGTCCATGAGGACCCACGTCACTTCCAGTGGTGTGAGGACAGTGATTCGTCATAGGTGCCTGGACAAGGACACCAGAATCTTTCTTGTGTACAGCATAACACAGGAGGTCCCGGAGAGCCCAGAGAGGGAACCAGATGACCCTCTCTTCTGTCTGTCTCTGTGTGTGTGTGTGTGTGTGTGTGTGTGTGTGTCTCTGGTGTCTGTATGTTGACCCCAATTCCCCTCTTTATGTCCACCAGATGGCGACCCAGCAGAGGAGCCGAACCCCAGGGATGAAGCTCCTGACCTGACTGCACTGGTCCAGGAAGTCCAGCCGGGGGGTGCTCCCCCAAAGTTTTTAAGGGAGCGCAGTTAGGGTTGGGGGCTCCTCCTGATGGGAGATGTAAAAACCGTGGAGAATGGAGTAAAAAACTCTCTCTCTACACACTGTAATCAAACCACTTCAACATGATGTTACCTGGCAGAAAGAGGCAGGGCACAATAGAGGTTAAAAGGATGAACAGTTTCTAATTTATTAACCCCAGTAGATTATTATTGCAGTTATATGTAAATATTGTATGTAAAAAAAAAGTGAAAACCAAAATGAAAGACAGGAGGAAAAGATAGAAAAAGACAGAACAGCCTGAACCAGGCTTCAGAGACATCACCTGATCCAGGAGAAAAATGGGAGGACAGAAAAGACTCGAAAGCCGGAAGGTCTGGTTTTGATGGAAAAGCAGCTGGGAAAAAAGTGCCCGTTCCCACACGTGAACATGCTTTATACATTTGACCCACAGGAAGTTGTCACAGACCAATCAGAATTTCTTGTTTCTTTCGTCACCCCCTCAGAGTCTCCCGTCTGGGGCAGACAAAGATAGAAGGCGGTCCCGACGGCCGGTGCCTTGCACCCTTGGCTCAGGTGAGGGCCGCCAATCAAAAGACATGGAAAACGGAGGTGTTGAATCTCCATGCACAACAAAAGTGCAGAAACATCATGGCTCAGCGACGTCCCATCTTACAGACGGACGCTATGCAAAACAAAAGCACAGAAAGCCCATGGTCCTGCGATGTCCCATCTTACAGAGAGTAGGAGGGGAAGAAATGGAGCTGGGTCCTCCAGTAGCCAGTGTGGGCAGAGCCTCCTGAAAGGCATGAGGACCCAGCTGGGACAGGCAGGAAGAGGGCCTGCTTGTCTCAACGAATGCAGAAGGTGCTGGCTGGATGGTCTGGCGAAGCCCCCACACTGGCACCAGCGGGAGGGGCTGCACGTGCCCAGAAGGCACCAGCCTGCGTTGTAGTGAACAAGGGTCCGGGTGCAGGGTGCAGGGACAGAAGCTGGTCACACTGGCAGCGGGGACATGCAGCGAGAGGGGCTGCATGTTCCCAGGATGCACCAGCCTGGGGTGCCTTAAACGGTTGCCAGAGGGTCCGGGACCACCTCCCTGTGAAAGGCATTGAACGACACAAGCGTCAAAGGGGACGTGCGGACCCGGAAAGGTCGGCCCTGTTTTCTGTGTGCAGGTTGGACATCACCTGTACCCAATCAAGACAGGATTGGGCATGATCGGCAGTGGCTGCATTTTCGTGAACTTTTTCGCAATGTGATTTTGGACCTTGCCCCTGTTTGATGAATTTTGAGTTCTGGCAATCACCACACGCCTGCGGGCTAGTTTGTGTTTTCGCCTTTTCTCCCTTGTTTTCAGCCATCATGCTGTTGTTTATTTATTATTTAATAAGTCCTTGGTTCCCAGAATGTCCCATCTCTCACTTAATTCATCAGCTCACCGATGTGACATCTACAGCCCAGTCTGGGCAAAAAAATCAAGTTTATGAAGGAATCTGTCCAGTTGAAATAAACCGATACAATGGCCATCTCCTAAGAAGACAGACGCAGATCCCGTTGGTGGTATTGTGCGGTGGCTGAGGAGATATTTCATATATTTCATCTCCTGAAAAGTGCGGGGAGTGGTCCAGCCAGTTTACAGTGAATCAGTTTCACCGCGTGTGAAAGGCGTCCACAGGCTTTGTGAATTGAGGTGCCACCGTGCAACGTCAGGGTCCTCCCCCCACAATCTGGAGACCAAGACCATCCCATCCCAAGACCATCCCTCCCTCATCGTTACGTGAAAATATCTGCGCTTCCTGGAGCAGCTATGACTGTCTCTCCGACAGGGAGGAATCCTTCAGCACAGCAGGTGGGTACAGTTCATATTTACGTCCGCAGGTCTACTGGTGCATTGTGGGAATGAAATGATTCCATTAGGATGATGGAACTGTGAATGTAAATGAGAAAATGTCCATTTTGTGGCAGCAATGGCCTTCTGAGTCACTCCGGCTTTGTGTAAGGTGGCACGGGAGCACATCAGGGCTGTGAATGCAGATCAAAAATTTTAATTAGACTGGGAATTAGCACAGGGATTCATTTGGTGTGGTTGCTGTGTTGCTCTGGCCTGTGTCCATTAAGTGAAAATCTTATGTATTTGACTGAAGAAAACAGTCTGTACAGAACCTCACTTTGCAACTTCATTCCTACATTTCAGGATTCAGTTTTTGGTCTTACTAGAGCCTTAATTTTTTTCTCATCAGTTACATAAAACCCATGTTTTCCTATAATAATTTTGACATCTTTTGTAATATGTGAAAATTGAAGTGATACAGTGAACCAGCACAGCACACAGTGACACAACGAAATGTGTCCTCTGCTTTTAACCACCACCATTGGTGAGCAGTGGGCTGCCATGACAGGCGCCCAGGGAGCAGTGTGTGGGGACGGTGATTTGCTCAGTGGCACCTCAGTAGCACCTTGCCAGTTTTTGGTACATCCTTCTCATTACAGGTCTGTTGTCTTAAACGCTAGGCCAACCCCTGCCCCACAGACTGTGTGTGTGTGTGTGTGTGTGTACATACATACCTAAAAGAACTCAAAAAGGAATTCACATATATTGGTCCAGATTAAATACAGGACTACATTTATATGAAGAAACAGGAAATCCAGGTTCATGAAATTTTTTGGCGGGGTCTCTGTTTGGAATGCAGGTATGTGACAGATAGCGGCTGACATTTGTATCTTAATTGGAGCAGACCAGTTGTCCTCAGCTCGCCATCATGTGTCTTCATCCTTTGTTTCAGGTATGCACTGATTGTGTATGCGTGGGTTCTCCTATACCAGTTTTACTTGACAGGAGAAATCACGACATGAACATGACATGTTTTATTCATAATGTTACGGCCTGGTTTAGGTCAGGAACATGAACAATTTAGAAAGAACGAGGTGAATTTTAATAAAACGAAACAATACAAGTCATGCCTTGAAACACAAGGCCACGAAAAGCACCGGGTAGACTAATGAGAACAGGCCTTTTGCCTTTTCTTCCCTCTCTGAAACCTGCAAAACCAGCGGCAACCTTATGCAAGAGGGATGTAACTATGTGAGTAATTAGTAGTTAAGAGATGGTAGAAACATATAATAATGACTTTTTTAAATGAAATGACAAAGCTTTTCAACATTCCATATGTAAACATTCCTTATAATGGCTTTTGGCAGATGCCCCTTATCCAGAGCGACTTACAACCAGTAGTGACAGGGACAGTCCCCCCCTGGAGACACTCAGGGTTAAGAGTCTTGCTCACAATGACACAATGGTAGTAAGTGGGATTTGAACCTGTGACTTTGTGGTCTTCTGGTTCATGGGAAGTGTTACACTACCACCCCTTGTCAGTAGTCAGAAAAGTCTGTTGCATATTCACTATTAACCAATTTTCTATGAATGTTTAATATTATCACTAACTTTTACATTGTACTCATATTTCACATTTTTTTAAAGAATCAGTAATAAAAGTAAATTATAAATATCTGTGTGAATTACACCTTTGAGTTACTATTTGAGAAAAACAGTTTCACACAAATGTACATTTTTGCTGTTCTCTCGTAAGAGAGAGAAAAAGCCTTGAACCAAGCTTCAGAGAGATTCAAAAGAGAAAGGCCCAGAAACTGGTGGGAAAATGTGCCCAGAGCCCACAAGAGAAAATTCTTTTATACATTTGATTCTCAGGAAGTTGCCACAGACCAATCAGAATTTGTTGTTTCTGCCCTGACACGCCATTGACGTCTCCTGTTTTGGGGGGTGTCGTAGCCCGACAAAGACAAAGCAGGGGACCCCAAACAAATGGCTGGCTGTTTACACCTCTTGCTCAGGGGACAAAGATATGGAGAACAGAGGTGATGAACCTCTACACAAAAACAAAACTGCAGAATGTCATGGACCTGCAACTTCCCATCTTACAGAATACAACATACTACAACAAACATACTAGCCCGATTATTCACCTTAACTAGTACAGCCAGACTGTTTAATAGTGTTAGCATTAATCCACCTTTTTTTCTTTTTCTACTGTAGATAATCTTAGTCAATCAGAATGTCACAAACGTGCTAGGGAATGTTCTGGATGCACTGGCTGGGTTGATCCCAAGGGTTCTGCTGGTCTCTTCAAGTGCAGTGGATGTTGCAGCGATCAACCAAAAAGTCTGGGCATTAGATCAGGTAAGAAACCCTCAGCATTTGGTGCTGGAGGTGTGAAAGTGAAATTATTGTCATTGTGATACACAGCACAGCACTCAGTGCACACAACGAAATGTGTTCTCTGCTTTTAACCCTTAACCGCTAGGCCACCACTGCCCTGTGTGAATAGGTGTGAATAGGTGTGAATAGTACCCTGTGCTAGACAGCATATTAATAAACTTGTCATGACCCGGACCGGCAGGGGTTACCGGTCCGGGTCAGGATGCCGGTCCCCCCACGGACAAGCCGTGCTTTGGCCCGGGCCTGACGCCGCCGGTGCAGGACTGCCGCCACTCGTCCTTATGGACTTCCTCCCCCCTTTCATGGACCGTTTTGTGGGGCACTCCCAGGAGGTAGTGCCTTTGTGGGGGGAGTACTGTCATGACCCGGACCGGCAGGGATTACTCCGGATACGGACTTCGTGTAATGTCCTGATCGTGTTCACCTGGTGTATATTTATATAATTGTATAAAACTATCCTGTTCGTGTCTGTTCGCCGTCGGGTCATTGTGCATGTTCCCTTGTCCTGTGCAGTTTGTATTAAACCCCTGTCGCGTGAAATCGTGCGAATGCGTCCTCCTTCATCGCCATGTCCAGCCCCATCCGTGACAAAACTCTTACCGTGCAGGCTGCGGTTTTCTTCAAGTGCTACAAACAACACAGAAACATGAGTATTGTTTTTATATATATTGGTCCAGAGTCTCAGATCTACGTGTTTCCTGTTGAATTAAATTGTATCTGTTATACACACAACACCAGACTTAACCGTGCTCAGAATTATTCTCACAAATGAAGAACCAGTCTGATCCAGGCACAAAGACCCACAACATGAACAACGGTTTCTGTTGATTTGGGAAAACTTCTAACTAATAACGAATATTCTATCTTCTTCTATTTTAAAAAACAGAAACCCATCAAAGTGGAGTTCACAAACACTGAAGGACCTCGCTAATCGACCTCTCAATCTTATGCAAAACTTCTGGAAGAACTTTGCAGTGGTGAGTTGACACAAGCTCAAGCTAAAGCATCTCCTCTGCAGAAGCCTTAAGTTTGAGAACAGCAGTCTGTCTGTCTACAGACTCAATGCGGCTCTTACGCCAAAGGTCTACACAGGCCATCATCTTATCAAAACTGAATCAGGTATCAGCTTGTCTTTCAATTACAGACATGAATGTTCTGTAATTTTGTGGATTTTTCCAACATCATGCGTGGCCACCACTGATGACATCAGAACATGGAACATCACTACAATCGACAGTTTGGACACATGGACACATCTGATGGGATGTGTGATTCCAAGGTAAGAGGAAGGTTTTAAAATGAGCTGGGAACTGGACGTGTCAATAGAGGACAAATGTGATTGAAATGTTCATACTTTTTTAGCTGAATACTACAAACATTTCATCTGAAATTGAGAGTGAGTTTGGGTCTTGGGTACCAGGGATCTAAACGCTATTGGCACTGAAATCTGTTCTCTGAACACCTCAGTGCTTCAGATCATTGAATCAGAGGTCCTGAGGTGAGTATACAACCTTTTTACATATATTTTACTCCTTTCTTTTTTACTGAAGTTTACATATAGATTTGTTTACATTTACATGGACTACACATGTCCAGCAAAGCACTATAATAATTATTTAAATACAGTTTTGACTGAACTGTTTTCTCCAAAATTCTTGCCACATAGGCACATAGTAACAGTTGGATTCTGCAGTTTTGACTTAAATTGGCATCTGGAAACACCACAGCAGGGACTCCATAAGTGTGTCGTATATCATACAACTGCATATATTAATTGAATGTCTGTTTTACGAACTGAAACACTGAACGGTCAATGTTTTCTAACTGGTCAAACTAATCCTGCATCACATAATACATGTTCTACTTCAGTGAACCATTTAAGAGGGGGGGGGATCCCACTTGAAAGTGAAGTGATTGTTATTGTGAAACACAGCACAGCAAACGGTGACACAATGAAACGTGTCCTCAGCTTTTAACCATCATCCTTGGTGAGCAGCGGGCAGCCATGACAGGCGCCGGGTGTGCAGTGTGTGGGGACGGTTCTTTGCTTGGTGGCACATCAGTGGTACCATGGCATCTCGGGATTTGAACCGGCAACCTTCTGATTATGGGGCCGTTTCCTTAACCACGAGGCCACCACTGCCCCACTTGTGGGACTTTTCTTATCTTAAATAAGTCAGAACAAAGCAATGGCTTGTCAGTATGGTTTTCTTTATTGTAACCATGCCGCACAAGACAAATAGTAAATATCAACTCTGCAGGCTTTTCCAAAAGACATATTTGAATCTGCTACACATACATAACAAAAAGCTTAATACCGCTTCATCAAGTACCTAACAATAGCAGAACAAACACAAAGCAAATCAAAAATTTTATCAAATAGATGCAAATCAAATATCTCTTTCCATCTCTTTCAATATCTCTAAATACACACAGATAATCACTTGCTGAATTGTATTTTCAGCCGATGAAAAATACCTTTGTTGACTCCAGATGACTGGATTGGAAAAATGACTGTGTAAAAGAGCTTTGCATTTTCAAACTACTACTTACGGTCATTGTATTGTGATTATTTTTCATATTTATATTTATATTCATAATGATAGGTGCTTTTTGCTTGGTGTCATGGAAAGCCTTTTAGTATCAGGTTTAAGTCAGATTGAAAACAAGCATTGTGAAGTCATTATCAGGATTGCATGTGCCTCACAATGCTGTGTACACAATAAAGGCCAGCAGTGTGGCCTTTTCAGCAGATAGCTCTAGTGCGGTGGTGGCACCGCACTAGAAAAACCAGTTTAAGAGCAGCTCTGCTTCAGAGTAAAACAGAACAAAAGACAGCAAGCAGATGCCGGATCACACACACACACACATACACACACATTGTTACTGAAAGGTCATGAAAATGCTTCCTGGATAATAAAAAAATGTGGTCTGAGGATGAGGAGGTAGGCAACCTTTAAACCTTCTTGTAAAACTTCCTGCTTCTTCAGGTCTCACTGTGAGTTAATGGCTACTCGGCCCTGTGAACCTGAATGACCTAAAGACCTTTGAAAATGACTCCGTGGTAAGATCCTGGATATCCCAGCAGTACCAGTCTGCTCTCGATCAACTTGGTTTGGGCCTGAGTGGTGGGAAGGCATCGCCGATCACAGCTGCCCCAACCCAGGCAGCCGCCCAGTCCTCTAGTCAGGCAGCAAACCCGTCCTCCAGCCAAACAGCCAACCAGACTGCCAGTCAAGCATCTGGCACACAGGGTAACAACATGACTTCACACACCTCCCTCAATTCCCACACACCACCTGCAAATAGATATCATTTCAATGCCGAAGGTCATAACTGGATTCATACCAGCAGTGTATCTAAAAGTGCCTCCTTTTCTGAGCTCCTTCAGGTCCTGGGACATCGGACGCTGTGGCTTTGTCTCAGATTTGGTCACTGCCGCTGGGCCTGAGCCTTCTTCTTCTCACACAGCAGATGAACTTAACATAGGATGAACTTTTACTAAGCTGAAATAAAATTATTCTGATTTTTTAAGATGTAATCTCTTGAGCATATGTATTATATTCATTTTTACAGTTTATCTGAATCAATCAGTGTATAGGGAGTGAAAAGTAATATGATGAACAATGTTTTAATCATGTCAAAAACCTTGCCAGCCAAGAAATCAGTAACTAGTCTAGAAGCCTTTAAGAGCACCAGGAAGGATCCTCCCACAAAAAAAACTAAAACATTTCAAAGACAAAGAAGCCACCCCCTGGGTGTCATTGGAATTGAATTCAGCTGAATTCTCCACTGTAACCCGAAACAAGTCAATTGATAATCCGGTTGTTTGGCATACTGTGAAGAGTATGGGCTCAGATGAGAAAACATTTCGATCTAACTGGTTTCTCTCTTTTGAGTCCAATTATATCAAATCATCTCTTTCAACCCTCTTTATCCGACCCTGTATTTTATGACTGCTATAGGAAGGGAATGTGTGTGTTTTAATGACTTTTTAACAATAGCTTTGCATCTTTTATTCAACTTTCTGATCAATTTAATCTCCCACATACAAATCTTTTTAGAAATCTGCAGATTAGACACTTTCTTCAATCTCAAATTCAGAATTTCCCTGATACACCAGCTATGAATACAGCTGATATATTTCTTACTTTCCTTTATTTATGACAAACTTGCTGGTATGAAATGTCCCTCTATTAATAGAATCAAAACTGCTTGGGAACAGGATTTTAACATGTCATTATGTGAGGACACATGGGACTCAATATTTAAACTGGTAAATTCAACATGTCGTGTCCTAGCCTTGAAAAATATTGGAGGGAGATATTTTAAACTAGTGGTGGGCCGTTATCAGCGTTAACGTGCTGCATTAACGTGAGACTCTTATCGCGCGATAAAAAAAATATTGCCGTTAATCTAGTCACAAAGTTGGGTTGGGAGCTGGGTCTGTGACCCGGTTCAGGTCTCTTGGACACATGGCGTGAGCTGTGAGAGGTGCGTGGGGTTTGTGTGCAAAAAGTTATTTACATTGTGAATGCTTTATGTTAATGTTCAGTTATCTTGGACACATGGCGTGAGTAGAGAGGTGCAGAAAGACGCGATGTGTGATGCGATGTTCTGACGCAACCTTGCTTTTTCTACAGAATACACTTTGCACAGAAAATCTCTTGGGTGTCAGCTCATCATTTGTGGTTCAAGAAACGAAATCAAAAAGTTACACAATGCAGAAGAAGAACCGCTACACTATGATGACTTTCACCTTGATATTTTAGTGCGGATGTATACCTAGCCGAATTGCACTGTAGGGGGCGAGAACGAGTCTTCGAACTGTGAAATTACCACATCAAACGTGACGTGGTAACATGGATGCAGCTATTTAACGGAATAAACAGTTGGTAAACACAAGTACATCTTATTGAACATAATTTATTTTCATCACCAATTATCATAGTAGAACAGCTTTCTCAAGCATTTTGTGATGCATTTTGGAAACAGGAGATGAGCCCCTGGTCTAATGCGCCACCTGCCTTGAGAAACCCGTTCTCAAAGACGTACTTTTAGTCATTATTTGGTAGCACACATATTCTGAATGCCTTCGGCAGAATTCAAATGAGCCATTTTAATTTCGCTTACTCTAGATTAATCTAGAATCTAGATTCGCTTACTCTAGATTAATCTAGATTAATTCCAAGATTACAGTGAGATTAATCTAGATTAAGAAAATTAATCTATGCCCACCTCTATTTTAAACTAACCTTATCCTCTGACTGCGCTTTTTGGCATCAGTGATGATGCATGTCTGACCCCGGTAAAATGCCGGACACTGTCTTTTGCTTCCCTTTTAGCCAGACGTGCAGTCTTACTCGGATGGAAAGGTGCTGCTCTTCCCACCCATGCTCAATGGATGAGGGACCTTATGTCCTGTCTAGGCCTCGAAAAGATACTCTACTCAATTAGTGATACCAACAAAGAAATTCATAAGATGTGGGGGCGCTTCCTGGACTGTTTTACAAGTCTTCAGGCTCAGAATCCGACCATTAATATTACCCAGTAAAGTCCCAGAAACAATATTGTCGTCTTGTTCTTTTTAAATATTGAAACTGGCATGAGGATGGGGTTATTATTATGTGGAAAGGTTGTTGGTTTTAGAATTGCACACGTTATTATCATTATTGTTCTTCGAATATGACTAAATTGCCATTTGTCCTATAATACTCTACCGCAATGTTACCCGAGCTGTGTATGTAACTCTTACAGAATTGATCTTGTTTATATTGTGTGCATTGTTTTTTTTTTCTTTCTTTTTTGTTGTTGTTGTCTTTCTTTTGCTTAAAGTCAATAAAAATATCTTGTTAAGAGTTGTGTGTAGTGTGCACCCTATATAAAACACTGTATGGTTAAATATCTAAATACTGTCTGATGCAAACAAGCAATGTAGTGTTCATTAATTGTATGTGGTTATAATCTGCAAATAAAACGTGTACTTATAGAAGTGTGATGTGTGAAAGGAGCAAGAAGAGTGAATGAATGAATCATTGCCATTGTATATGGTCAGTACACCATGTCTAAATGCATACATTATATTGGTAATAGTTCACAATGTGGGTAAAGATATATAAAATCTAGTTATATAATTCTAGTTCTCCCATCTTATAGATACAGATACATGCCAGAAGTGATCCTAGTGCTAAAATGTTAATTACTCATCATGAATATATAATCTGCATTAGAGGTTAAAAGAAGTAATTAATTAACTTAACATTAAACAAAAAGTGAATATATGTACTTATACATGTGTTCAAATACTCTGCAGTAGAGCAAAAGCAAAAGGCTTTGTGTGTTTAATTCATGTTTTAAAGACACATTCTTATAAAAAAATATGGATCACTGCATACAAAAGACCCTGTCCGGGTCAGAGCAGTCCTCCGTCCAGTTTCAGGACCTGTGTCCCAGTAGAAGAGCACTTGTTTGTGCCAGTGAGGTTACCAGAATGTAAACTGCGTGTTTTTGTCCCCCAAGCTGTGTTGTCTCCCTCTCTAGGTGTTTCAGGAGAGAGAACCCTGAGAACCCTTAGGAGAGGCAGCACACAGCAACACATCCCTTCAGATCGAATCTGCCAATTTTTTTGCCAACTTTTCCTAAGTCCCCTACTGTCTTTTCACATGGTGACCCGAATAAACAGCCTCTCCAGACGTGTAAATTCTTACCAAACAGTCATACTTTTATGCGCCCAACAGGCTGCCGAATTAGTCTGCTGTGTATAAATTCAACATACCGCAGGCTGTAGATTATTAGTGGTAGCCATGCAGGTAAATGCAGGTATAATCTGAACGGGACACCACGGTATAAAACTGTAGGTGTGTGGTTCTGTCAGTGTAAATGCAGGTATGCTTTTTTGACAAACAGCTATCAGTTTGCACTGCCGGTATGCTATTCTGACAAAGTATGCCAACACCGGCCCGAACAAACAGGACGACTCGATCCATTCCACCCTACGGTATTAGAATAAATCCACGTACCTTCCTCCCTTACCGCTACAAACGTTCATGAAACGGCGTGTTCAGATATTGCAGATTAATTCCATCTGTGAGAACAGAAATGTCTGGAAATCAGAATTTCATCTTTTGCTATGTGAATTTGCGACATTGCGCTCAGTATCGCACCAGCCACGAATGTTCAATTAATGCTGATACAATGATGTAAGGACAACTACGGGAAGAAAATAGGAAGAGCCCTAACACTGATCTTCCCTTCACTCACCATCCAGCCGAATCTGTAAATTTGACTTAAACTTTTATCACAGTGGTTATTACTATTGTGATAAATGCCGCCCATATCTTACCACCAGGACTATTTTTTTGTCGGTACAATTATGTTCATTCAGGCAATAAACTGCTGTCATGCATATTTAAATCTAATTCTGTACAGGTTAAAGCTCTGACATTTTTTTGTTGTCTACAGCCCTGTCGGGGCAATAAATCAATAAACTCATGAATTAATCAGTCCAGTTGAAATAAACCGATACAATGGCCGCCCCCTGAATTCTGAGAAGACAGCCGCAGATCCCGTTGGTGGTTTGAAGAGTCTTTGTCATGCTCCCGCACTGAGCAGGTTGAGTATTAAAATCATTATTGCTCAGTGGCTGCGACTCAACCTGGCCTGCGACGGCTCATGTTTCATCTCCTGAAAAGAGCAGGGTGTGGTCCAGCCAGTTTACAGTGAATCAGTTTCACCGTGTGTGAAAGGCGTCCACAGGCTTTGTGAAGTGAGGAACCACCGTGCAACGTCAGGGTCACCCCCCCCCAACAAGCTGGAGACCAAACCACAACACGCCAAACTTCTCACTCTCCTCCACCCACAACCTGTCTTTGGTCACTCCCTCCATCCCTCCCTCATCGTTACTTGAAAATATCTGCGCTTCCTGGAGCAGCTATGACTGTCTCGCCGACGGGGAGGAAGCCTTCAGCACAGCAGGCAGGTACAGTTCATATTTACGTCCGCAGGTCTACTGGTGTATTGTGGGAACGAAATGATTCCATTAGGATGATGGAACTGTGAATGTAAATGAGAAAATGTCCATTTTGTGGCAGCAATGGCCTTCTGAGTCACTCCGGCTTTGTGTAAGGTGGCACGGGAGCACATCAGGGCTGTGAATGCAGATCAAAAATTTTAATTAGACTGGGAATTAGCACAGGGATTCATTTGGTGTGGTTGCTGTGTTGCTCTGGCCTGTGTCCATTAAGGGAAATTCTTATGTATTTGACAGTCTGTACAGAACCTCACTTTGCAACTTCATTCCTACATTTCAGGATTCAGTTTTGGTCTTACTAGAGCCTTAATTTTTTATCGTCAGTGACATAAAACCCATATTTTCCTATAATGATTTTGACATTTTTGTGATATGTTTTGTAATATGTGAAAAGTGAAGTAAACCACCACAGCACACGGTGACACAACGAAATGTGTCCTCTGCTTTTAACCATCACCCTTGGTGAGCAGTGAACAGCCATGACAGGCGCCCGGGGAGCAGTGTGTGGGGACGGTGCTTTGCTCAGTGGCACCTCAGTGGCACCTTGCCGTTTGGTACTCAAACCAACAACCTTCTCATTACGGGTTTGTTTTCTTACCTGCTAGGCCAACCCCTGCCCCACAGACTGAAAGAACTGAAAGAACTAAAAAAGGAATTCACATATATTGGTCCAGATTAAATACAGGACTACATTTATATGCAGAAACAGGAAAACCAGGTTTATTTGACATGTTTCGGCAGGGTCTGTTGTGCGATGTGGAATGCAGGTATGTGACAGATAGCGGCTGACATTTGTGTCTTAATAGGAGCAGACCAGTTGTCCTCAGCTCACCATCACATGTCTTCATCCTTTGTTTCAGGTATGCACTGATCGCGTATGCGTGGGTTCTCCTATACCAGTTTTACTTGACAGGAGCAATCACGACATGAACAGGGCACAGAATTATTGTACTATCACTGTTTTATCTATGTGATATGTTTTTTCTTTATCTTCTGTGAAACATGTCTGTAAAGAATTTATTTCAGTCTTACTTTTTTTCCCAGCAGTGATTTTCTAAGCTTATGAGACAAACCTGTGCATCGTCATGGAGATTCAAAGTGTATTTCTGCTCCTTTATTCGGTTTTATCTGGGATAGGTGAGACAATATTGTGTACATGCTTTTTTAATGTTTTATTCATAAACTTAAAATAAAAGTTTTTTCTTTACAATTTTCTTTTAATTCAACATTCAAGTAATCAACAAAAACATAAATATAATTCATTGCTTATAATTCATTTCCTTCAGGTGTTTATTGCATAGAAGTGCAAAAGTAAGTAATATCAAATCTGATAATATTCACTGAACTTTACTTAAATGTAAATTAGTAGCACAGCCACCCCAATTTGGGTTCTTTTTTATGTAACCAAATAATTACACAATGTAGTCATTGCATTCAAATGCTCATATCTGGCATATCTTGGTCCTATACTATTATTAATAAAAAAAAAACTCTGGAAAACATGTTTGTGGTTTATTTGCTCACTCTAAATTGAACTGTTTCACAGTGAAACCTGCAAAACCAGCGGCAACCTTGTGCAAGAGGGATGTAACTATGTGAGTTATTCCGTCGGCGTTAGTACAAGTAGTTAAGAAAAGGTAGAAACATATAATAATGACTTTTTTAAATGAAATGACAAAGCTTTTCAACATTCCATATTTAAAAATGGCATTTGCCAGACGGCCATTATCCAGAGCGACTTACAACCAATAGTGACAGGGACAGTCCCCCCAGGAGACACTCAGGGTTAAGAGCCTTGCTCAGGGACACAATGGTATTAAGTGGGGTTTGGACCTGTTACTTTGTGGTCTTCTGGTTCATGGGCAGTGTTACACACAAGTATACTACCCCCCCATCCATTCTGTTTGTCAGTAGTCAGACAAGTCTGCTGCATATTCACTATTAACTACTTTTCTATGAATATTTAATATTATCACTAACTTTTACATTGTACTCATATTTCACTTTTTAAAAAGAAACCGTAATAAAAGTAAATTATAAATATCTCACCTTTCTGTTGGCTTTTTAAGGCCCCAGATCCTGTGGAAAACTTCCTGACATGTGCTGGTCTGCCAGTGGAACCAGTCACTGGTGATGTTCAAGTCCAGGAGCTCTTGGGGATGATCGAGGCCACGCTGGACATCTACTCCTTCATGGTAGAGCAACTTTTAACACACATACTTCACGCTCTCAAATTCCACATTGCTCATGTACGATTTTATACTTTTTTTTTTTGGTCTTTTTTTTATCAGTAAGTATGCACATACCACACATTACAAAATCAAAATCAATTTCACCATTTTGTTATGAATTATGTAATGTAATTTGTAATGTTTTCCATGTAATAAATTTTAAACTTGATGTTTTAATTGCTTAATATAATAGATTTGTTCCTAAAATAATCTAATGTATCTGACTTGCATTCCCAATATAAATACAGGAGACAATTCTAAAATATTAAATGAAAAATAAGGTAGTAAACATAAAAAAAAAATGCTGAGAATGTCACAAAGTGGCAGGCTCATATGCTGGATCTTCTGCCAAATCTAACGTGCAGCGCATTCCTTTGTGCAGAGGTCCAGCTTGAGCCAAAGCCCCGCCCTGGAGCTCTGGGCTGGCGCCAGTGCTTTCGATGGCGATGCCTCAGTCAAGGTGTGGGTGGAAGTGAAGCTCAAGCCCCTCCTGGCCACGGTGTCCAGGCAATTCCTCACGTGCCTCAGCGGCCAGAACTTCACCTGCGACGCGTACCAGACGATGTGCGTTCTCCCGCCAAAACCAGCCAAACCTGTTGCCTGAGTACACATTTCATGAGCCTGCTCTACCCACTCGCCAGCATGAGAATGACGCCATTGTTATATTTGTTATTTAAGCAACTCGGATTAAGCGATCACATTCATAAATTATGTTGTTATCAATCATCGCATTGAAGTCATGTCTGCAGGTCTGGTGCAGGCGAATTTGAATAATAACTTCATAATTCATCCGATTATTTATTGTTCAAGAAATTGTTCGAGCGCAAATCAAGTAATAAATGATGCATCATTATTCATGGACAATAAGGGCGAAATCTTGATTTTGTATTTTAAACTGCAGGGTCAGGGAGCTCAGCGTCCATTTTTCTGGGATGGACCCTGTCAGGCAAAAGTGGATCTACATGTTCTTCATGTACCCCTTCCTGTCTGACAACAGAACCGCAGGTGTGTGTGTGTGTGGGTGGGGTGTGTGTGTGGTGTGACCTTTTGCACGAAGAAACTATGAGATGAGTGAGATTATGCGTTCGCTGGGCACTGCTCTGACTTTTTTTTTCAGGCTGCGCGAGTGACTATGACAACAGTGAGGACTGGCTGCTGAAGAACTTTGGCTCGTTCTCAGCCATGGCCAGCATGAAAGATTTTCGAGCCCTGAACATGTTTTTCAGTGGGGTAAGTTGTTTAATGGAGTAAAATCCTATCCATGCATTGCTGTAGAGCTTTACTGGGTGATAGTAGCCTAGTGGGTAACGCGCTCGCCTATGAACCAGAAGACCCAGGTTCAAACCCCACTTACTACCATCGTGTCCCTGAGCAAGACACTTAACCCTGAGTGTCTCCAGGGGGGGACTGTCCCTGTAACTACTGATTGTAAGTCGCTCTGGATAAGGGCATCTGGTAAATGCTGTAAATGTAAATGTAAATGTAACCCTACTGCTTCTGTACACAGAGAGAAATAAAGGTACACACAGGGTAACCTCCAGGTACAAAACTGTTCCTTTCAGTTGGTTGTACCTCAAAAAGTACAGGACAGGTCCTTTGTGATAGCGTGTTGTACCTTTAAAGGTACATGATTTGGGAAAGTGCGTAGTTGTACCCATGAACCTGCACCACATGGAAATGATCCCGATTAACACCAATGTACCAACATAAATGCGTGTGAATGGCTAGTGGATCTGACCAGTTTGTGGCTGATGTTCATGTTTGTGAAAGTTATTTTTTTCACAGCAGACTAACACAACAAAGGACAAAAGGAAAGTACATGAAAATACATCAATGACGGTCTGTGGCTCCTTACGCATGGTCTTTAACCCCCAGCTGGGCAGCTCCCTACTGCCCTTTGCAGACCACTACAACATACTTATACGTAAAGATCATTTAAAATTACAGTCATGGCAGGTACACAAGTGTGCCTTGATTGGGACAGTTGACTAAGGTACAATAAAGTACACTATTGATCTTCAGAAGAGTCCTGCCCCAGCCACCCGTATAGGTACACTGCGGTACTTCCATTTCTCTGTGTGTAGTAAATTGGCAACATGGCGGTGTCAGATAACTCTGACCTCAGTCCACCCGCTGTAGTTACTGGACAAAAACACAGCGAACTTTGCACTGTGCTTTAAAAAGGAATTTCTGAGCTTGGACATCGTCGCTCACGTTCTTTTCTCTCTGTCCTCAGTTTGACGTGCTGCACCTCCTTAGCCCGGAGCAGAAGGCGGAGCTGCTGCTCCACCCGGAGCTGGACGGACAGCTGGATGAAGGCGGCCTGGGCATGGTCTTCAGCAGCCTGGCGCAGCCCATGTCGCTCCCGCACGCGGGTTAC
Source organism: Denticeps clupeoides (assembly GCF_900700375.1). Classification (NCBI taxonomy): domain Eukaryota; kingdom Metazoa; phylum Chordata; class Actinopteri; order Clupeiformes; family Denticipitidae; genus Denticeps; species Denticeps clupeoides. The sequence goes on from NC_041709.1 coordinate 31,906,728, forward strand.
ACGTCCAACGGGAGCGCAACAGGCCCACCTGGCACCAGAGCGGTGCCCACTTCTCCAGACTCTTATGCACAGGTATAAAAAAAGCGCCTGGTTCAGACGTCTATGTGAACGAGGCCCTAACTCTCCTCTCACTGAAGCATTTGAAAACACATTGTGAAGTAACGTAGAAAAACTGATGCATCATGATAGAGCTGGAAGGTTTTCATGTCCAGCACAGCACACGGTGCACACAGTGAAATGTGTCCTCGACATTTAACCATCACCCTTGGTGAGCAGTGGCACGTCAGCTGATCGGATTTCAAACCGGCAACCTTCTGATTACGGGGCCGCTTCCTTAAACGCTATGCCGATTTAAAAGTAATGACACACAAAGAACAAAAAAATATAGATTACATATATGGTTAATGTTCGTAACCAACGGCTACCTGATCATATTTAACAATGGAGTTCATTATTTTCCATCAGGTTGTAATTAAGGTTAAAAATCCGCTCTTAGACATATTATAAATCATACTAAAAAATAAAGTGAGAATGTTTCCCTCAACATTTATTAATTTGAACACAAGTTCATAATACGTGAACTTGCTTGAACCCAGACAGGCCTGTTCAAATTTTGGTTTCTATCTTTCTTTATTATTATTGTTGTTGTGTTTTTTGTTGTCTTTTTGTTGTTGTTATTGTTATTATTATTTACCTTCTAAAGATTTAAGGGAGTAGCTAGTTTTTGCATATCAGATAATGATCAACAATGTCCAATCACAGTTCCCGGATGGATTCATGTCTGCCCTGGGGCCTACAGGGAGTTTTGTCCTGGACTTTGTTTCCTTCACACACCAGGTAACACAGTCACACTGAAATGTGACTGTAGAGCACTGGGACCACCCCACGCTTTTTCAATATTTATTTTGTTTTTGTGCATATTCATTCATTTATTTTTATATATATAAGTTGTTTTATTTCAGTTTCAAATTTCTGTGCTTTCTCATTTTATGTATTTTGTTTTTCATTTGTTTGTTTTCTTGGCTTGCCTGCAGCAAAACTTCACTGGCATGACGAGTGCCACGCTGGTCCAGGCAATGTTGAACTGGACACTGGCAAAACTCGCTGCCCCTTATAAGCAGAATGGCACTGTGCCAGAAGAGCTAACCTTTGACCCTCTGGACATAAACGACTGGTTCCAGTATGTTGTGAGCCCCGTGCTGAGGCGTTTTCTGCCTTACGATTTGCCAGAGATACCACAAAGTCTCACTGCAGTCTTTCACAAAGTCTTGTAAGTATTGAGAAAAGCGTTGCATGAATTGATGGCGCTTCAAGAACCAAAGTTTAACATTTTGTTTTTCCAAGCCAAATTGAGACTGGACTTCAGCCCGATGTGAACAGCACCATGGACCTCTGTAGTGTGACGATAGACAACAGCTCATGTGCTGTAAGTTGCTCATCGTAGGTTCCAGTGTTGAGATATTGTTAATTGGTCAACAGCCAATAACGAACATGCGCCTGTGTGTCCACGTGTAGCTATCTAACATGGTGGAGGACATAGCCCGAGTTATGCGCTGCGCAGCGGTGTCCAACCTCACTCTGACCGAAGATGTGCTGATGACCCTGGTGCTTGAGCTCTCCTCCAATCTCAACGCTCTCGCTGACCAACTCTCCTTGGAGGTATGAGTACAGCAGAGCAATCTTCCCTGTGTGAGTCCACGATGAGAAGGAAAAAGTAGGAGCCACCACAAAGAAAATGACTGATTAGTAGAAAATAGGATCCTTTATTAGTCCCCCAAGTAGAACACTTAGGTCAGAAAGGTCAGAAATACTGTGATTCGTTTGGGTCAGATGGCATAGATCTTGCCAATTAAAAAAAAATAATTCAGCCCCAGTAGTCCGCTTCTGATGGCTGACCTTTATCCTGCTGTCCCCAGAATTTCAGCTCCCCAGACTCCCCATTCTACAACATCCAAAGCCAACTCACCTCAGGACACCTCACACAGGAAAACCTTCAGGATGTGACCTACATCAAACTGTGGTTCGAGATCAAGCTGAAGCCACTCCTACCACACCTGTCACCGGATTATCTCTCCTGCCTCAGTGCCAAAGACTTCAGCTGTGAGGCCTACCAAGCCCTGTGAGTATCCGAATCACATCGACCACAGAGCCTTTACCTTGAAACTCGAATGAAGTGAAATTGTACTGCAACAATGAGCAATTTTCCCCACAATGTTCTTACTTAGAGAAGAATTGTTACTATTAATGTCAAAGAGCAAAATATGAATAACAGATTGGATCCATGCACATTCTAATTTTTCATATGCATGGTCTTGCAGTGTGAAGGAACTCAGCGATTATGCATCCTACCTGACTGAAAATGGCCCCGAAAGTATTTTCAAAGATTTCATCGTTCCATTCCTGTCCAAGCACTACAGCTCAGGTAAGACAATGTTTTCATTAATCCTTACACATGCTATTTATTTCCTATTTTTTTTGTACGCACCATTAATTTGGTGCACCAATTATTACATTTTCCAGTACTATCAATTTACAAATCATATCAAATGCAACTGTCATTAACTGGTGTTTCAGTGTCTTTTTTTTTTTTTTTTTGGTAAGTCCTTTGTGTTGTTGTGAAATAATTTTGTAAAATGGAGACAGTCCATATTCATTACTATTCACATGCACCCTGCTTCTTCATTCTCGATCATTTAACCCCCCAGTGAACATCACAGACTCAGAACTACACCGACTACCAATTAAACATGCAACTAAAAATATTAGCACTTTAATTCAAGACTGCTGATTGATGAACAAGAGCTCTGTGAATATATCCCCCTTGAGATTGTGTTGAATCCCTCTGTGTGTGCAAATGACATTGTTTGTAGTGAACGGCCATGCGTGCGAAACAGGTCCAGGTCTCTGGTGGCTAATTTCTCAGCGCTGGAGCAGGACAATAATAGAGCAGAAGTGCATACATTTCCTGGTGAGACGTACAGGACAGACGTCGGGGAGATTGGAGAATTTATCAACCATCAACTTAGTTATATAAAGCCTATCAAACAGCTGAGCAAAAGGAATGCTTGTAGGCTTTATAAAGCATCCACGCTCTGCACGTCTGTTGCTCTCAAGGAGCGTTTAATTTATGTCTTCATTTACTGTTGGCTGACAGGCTTGTCATGTGCACAATTAGACAATCGACACACTGTACCCCATTTATCCTGACATTGTTAAACAGGATATTATTACATCCGACTGTGATCTTACATTAATGATCATGGCCAAAATAAGTCTCAAGGGACTATTTAGAATGCACAGGATAATTCGAGCTTATAGACAGCACTAATTTATTATTATTATTATTAACAAAAAAAAAGTGTCAAAAATGAATTCCATTTTATAAAACTCCTCTGTCATGGTCTCAAATTTGCAGACACCTCAAAGGTTTACTGTCAGGATTGCCTGCAGCTGGGCTCCACACCGGAACTCAATCCTGACGCCCCATAAATGCCGGAAGTTTCCGCCCGTTCGGGGTCGCTGGCATTTTCGTGAACTCTATGCATGAACTTGACCTTGTTTAGTTTTATGTGTTTTTGAGTTCTGGCAATCGCCACACGCCTACGGGTTTGTTTCAGTTCTTGATTTATGTTAAACTGTTTTTGGCCATCGCGCCATTGTTTATTTGTATTTCTTTGAGTTTGTTTATTTGTTGTATAATAAAAACCCCTTCCCAGTATGTCAGACCTCTGCGCTTCCTTCCCCCGTAAGTCCGTAGTCGTGACAGAATGCCAGCGACCCACCCAAAAGCGCAGAGGTAAAAAACAGAGGAGAAGAAACGCCGCAAAGGACGCAGCGCGGCGCGGCGAACGCGGACGGCAGGGGAGAGACGCGCCGCCCGTTCTGGTGGAGCGTTTTCTCCCCGAGAAGCCGTGGTACGCGGCGCCGAGTGATGACGTCATCCCCGGGAAACTCCGCGAAACCCGGAAGCGACAACGTCGGCGGGTGAGTGGGCGGAGCGAGGACGTTGGCGTCGGCAGCAGCGAGGAAGTGACGTGGGCAGCGAGCGCAGAAGATGCGACCCCCACGATCTTCGCCATGTCGAGCCAAGAACTCTGCGCTCTGCTGGCAAGGCTCCCCGTGGACTGGGATGACACGGACGACGACGAGAGCACGGGAGACGAGAGTTGGGCTCCGCCCATCGCGCCAGTCTGCGATCGTCGCAAGGTCCGTGGGGACCCACGTCACTTCCAGGGGGGTGAGAAGCGGCAACAACGGCGGCGTTCCTCCAGCGAGGAGGTGGGCAGCCTCCAGCCCGAATGGCCAGAGTACTGCCCCTGGGAGTTGATCGCACCCTGGGTCCAGGATGTCCGCAGGGTGGACGACCCTCGGAGTCACAGGTGGGAGGACACGGATGACGAAAGCGACAATGACGTGGATTTTCGTTGGGCAGTCGGGGCCGGGATGGCTCCACCCAGCGCGCGCGTCCGAGATTGTCGCGACATCCGTGAAGATCCACGTGACTTCCGAGGGTATGAGGTCGACACGGACCAACACGAGGATGACGCCGATTGGGCAGTCGGTGCCGGGATGGCTCCGCCCATCGTGCCCGTCCGTTGCGAGGTCCGTGGAAACCCACGTCAGTCCCAGAGGTGCGACAACAGTGAGGAGGAGGACAGCGATGCGGGCGTAAGCTGGTGGAACAGGGCGACAGGAGGTCGCCAACCAGCAACTGCACTGTCGGAACTGCCTCACAGGGAAGATGCCCTCCCAGTTCCAGTCGCCGACCCGCCTTCCCTCTGCTCGGACGTTCCCCAGCTGAACGGCAGCGCATCACCAGCGCCCCCGCATGCTGGAGAAGACGTCCACCACCCCCCACGCCACACGCCCACCACCATCTCCAGCGACGCTGCCTGGCAGCAGGGAGAGACCGACAGGAGTTTTCGGGACTTCCAGCAGAGACTGAGGGCGGAGTTTGATCGGCCTGAGCCTGAGCCAGGGATCGAACTCTGCCCCTCCACCACATCCAGCGCCAGTCAGGATCCGGGGCAAGAAGACCAAGCACTGGCGGGCGACGAGAAGGTCGCGCCTCCCGAGATCCTGGCTGTGCCCCCTGAGGAGGTCCCGGAGTGCTCAGAGAGGGAACTAGACGACCCTCTCTTCTGTCTGTCTCTGTCTGTGTGTGTGTGCGTGGCATATGTGTCCGTATGTCGCCCCCACTTCCCCTCTTTGTGTCCACCAGATGGTGACCCAGCAGCAGAGCCGAACCCCAGGGAGGGAGTTCCCAACCTGACTGCACCGGTCCAAGGCGAGGTGGACGAGCCCCAAGGTACCCCTAAGTCCAGCCGGGGGGGGTGCTCCCCCAAAGAATTTTTTGGGGGGGTGCAGTTCGGGTTGGGGACTCCTCCTGAGGGGAGGGGAGGTGGGGAAGCGATGGAGCTGGGTCCTCCGGTAGCCAGTGAGGAGGGCGGGCCAGGCATGGGCCTGCGTCTGCCTCCAGAGGGGTGGAGCGCCATAGAGCCCCCGGGTAGGCATGAGGACCCAGCTGGGACAGACAGGAAGAGGGCCTGCTTGTCCCAACGGACGCAGAAGGGGCTAGCCGGATGGTCTGGCAATGCCCCCCCCTTGGCACCAGGGCCGTGCAGCGAGAGGGGCTGCATAGTCCCAGAAGGCACCAGCCTGGGGTGCCTGGAACAGTCGCCGGAGGCTCTGGGACAATCTCCCTGCGCGGTGCAGGGGGTGACACAAGACGTGTCAGAGGGGACATGTGGAGACAGGGCCCACACGTACCCAGATGGATCGGCCCTGATTATTGTGTGCAGGTACGGGAGTCCGGGGCCGCCATGCGGGACCACGCCGGGGAGCCAGGCCGAGGGTCCGGGGCCGCCATGCGGGACCACGCCGGGGAGCCAGGCCGAGGGTCCGGGGCCGCCATGCGGGACCACGCCGGGGAGCCAGGCCGAGGGTCCGGGGCCGCCAAGCGGGACCACGCCGGGGAGCCAGGCCGAGGGTCCGGGGCCGCTAAGCGGGACCACGCCGGAGAGCCAGGCCGAGGGTCCGGGGCCGCCAAGCGGGACCACGCCGGGGAGCCAGGCCGAGGGTCCGGGGCCGCCAAGCGGGACCACGCCGGGGAGCCAGGCCGAGGGTCCGGGGCCGCCAAGCGGGACCACGCCGGGGAGCCAGGCCGAGGGTCCGGGGCCGCCAAGCGGGACCACGCCGGGGAGCCAGGCCGAGGGTCCGGGGCCGCCACGCCTGACCACGCCGGGGAGCCAGCCCGAGGCACCGGGGCCGCCACGCCTGACCACGCCGGGGAGCCAGCCCGAGGCACCGGGGCCGCCACGCCTGACCACGCCGGGGAGCCAGCCCGAGGGACCGGGGCCGCCACGCCTGACCACGCCGGGGAGCCAGCCCGAGGGACCGGGGCCGCCACGCCTGACCACGCCGGGGAGCCAGCCCGAGGGACCGGGGCCGCCACGCCTGACCACGCCGGGGAGCCAGCCCGAGGGACCGGGTCCTCCAAGGGGAGGATACAGCAGGGCAGGAGCCCTGTGGTTGCCGCCGTCCGCCCCGCCGCCTCCACTGATGGTACTGTTGGGGCTCCGAGGACGTAGCCCTTGGAGGGGGGGCTCTGTCAGGATTGCCTGCAGCTGGGCTCCACACCGGAACCCAATCCTGACGCCCCATAAATGCCGGAAGTTTCCGCCCATTCGGGGTCGCTGGCATTTTCGTGAACTCTCTGCACGAACTTGACCTGGTTTAGTTTTATGTGTTTTGAGTTCTGGCAATCGCCACACGCCTACGGGTTAGTTTATGTTCGTAATTTAAGTTAAATTGTTTTCGGCCACCGCGCCATTGTTTATTTGTATTTCTTTATTGTTTGTTTATAAATAAAACCCCTTCCCAGTATGTCAGACCTCTGCGCTTCCTTCCCCCGTAAGTCCGTAGTCGTGACATTTACATTCTTTCCACTCAACTGGATAATTGTCCAGATGTACATGTCCTTGTCTTATTTGTTTAATATGCAATTTTCTTCCCTTTTTTTATTTAAGGGGGAATGTTTTAGGGTTTGTGTCAGCAATAGGAGTTTCAAACGCCATTACAATACAATTCATACCATCACTGTGGTTGTTATAGATCCAGGATGCATAAACTCAGCTGCAGACAGTGCCGACTGGTTGGTGAAAAACATGGATTCCTTCTCTTCGCTGGCAACCCTGGAGGAAATTTACAGTTTGAATGGCAATTTCTCAGCAGTAAGAACGAACAGTTGCAAACATTCGCTTACATTAGCATAAGAACTTTTTTTTATAAAAAGCTGTTCCATAATGCAATTTTGTTTTTCATCTTCGCCAGCTGGAGGCCTTGTCTGTTCTCTCACTAAAGCAAATAGCAGAGTTACTGGTCGTGCCCTTTGCTCAACTGCCAGCAAAAAGTGAAGTCATCAACACAGTGTTTGACTTTTTCCTGTTTTCTCCAGTGGACAGCCAATTTTCTGTAATGCTGGAATATTTGGTTGTCTTCATTGACGAGGTAATGAGAGTGGTTCCTAATTTTTTTTTTTTTTTTTACATCTGTGGTTTACCGTCTGTTGCTTATTTTATTTTCGTAATTTTTTTCCAGCAGGGTGTTGACTGTGACACCTTGAAGCTCATGTAAGTTCGAGAACCTTTGAGCAATAAGATTTGAGCATGTATGGTAATTTTTCCATATCTAGGCGGTAAAAAAATGAAAAGAGAATAACAGATTTAGAACATCTGAAAGAAACAATGCAGATGTAGGAGTAGGTAACCTTTCTGCACTTATTCGGGTATTTCCATAAGAGTATGACGGTGCGTACCCTTCTTTTCAACTTGCAGAGTAATAAGTCTTTACAAATTCCTGCCAGCCGTACCACAAGACATGGAGCCATTAATCACAGGAGCAATCCAACAACTGACCCTGACTCCACCAAGAGGTAAGTACGGAGACTACATCCCCAATATCGGACTAAAATGGCCCCCAAAACTACTGCAAAATTATCAATTAAATGATCAGTATTTAACAAAATTGAAAACAAAAAATATTTATTAATATGATTATATGATAATATGATTTCAGATTATTACTATTTTGGGGACTTTTTCTTTATTTTAAATGTTATTTTGTGAAAGAGATTTAGATTTTTTTCTGTCATTGCAAGAGCAATCTGTTACATTCTAATGGTTTAGACAAGTTTATTTCATTCAAGATGTTTCTATATTACTTTACTTTACTTTACTTTACTTTATTTAGCAGACGCTTTTATCCAAAGCAACTTACAAGAGGAAGACACCAGCAATTCTCGTTCGATTTCTATAGAATATCGAGTTTACAAACTAAGAGCCCTGATAAGGCTTAGACTTGTCAGTGAAGAGCATGCTCGGAGATTGTTGGGTGCTAGACTAAGAAAAATTATAATGTATTTATACATTTTGTATTCGTTTGTTCAATGTGTACGCATGTGCGTGTGTAAGTGTTAGATTTGTCTGTAATATTTTTGGAATAAGAGGGTTTTCACCTTCTTAAAAGTGGTGATAGTCTCGGCTAGTCCACCAGCCAGGGACAACAACGGAGAACAGACATGATTGGAATCGGAGACCCCGTGAAGAAGGAATTTTTAGTCTCCTTTCGTTTGCCGATCTGTAGGAGTGTAGCTAGGTAGTAGTGTGTTGATGTAGGAGGGCGCAGTTCTATTTACAGCCCTGTAGGCAGCATCAAGGATTTGAACTCAATGCGAGCAGCTACCGGGAGCCAGTGGAGGGAGGTAAGAAGAGGCGTAACATGGGTGTATTTTGGCTGATTGAAAATGAGACGGGCTGCCATATTTTGGATCATCTGGAGTGGTTTTATGGTGACTGCAGAGGCTCCAGCCAGGAGAGAGTTACAGTAGTCGAGTCGATATTAGGCTGCACCTTATTAAGCAATATCCCTGGACTAAATCATTGAATGTAATGGACTAATATTCTACAATGTCGTCCATAATCCTATTTACTCGCTGTGGATCTACTGACATTCTCTAGCTGACATGCTCAGTGGTTTGGGGACGACCTCAAGCTCATTTTTTTTAAATGTATGGTTGACTTTCATTTGTTTAAAATTGCAGACTGCACATTGCCACAAGATTTTAAGGTATGTATATGCATAATGTATTTGCATTACATTTCCTATAGTTGTTGTTATAGTTGTTTTCACCATGGTTGTTATCAGTTGTTACGGCTATACTTTAAAAAACCATTACATTACGTGTTACAATACTGATTCAGACAAGTGACATAGGGCATTTTTCTCTTTTCGTTTAAAGTGTCCAATAACACAAGTTAACGGTGAGTAGTTGATTGTAAAAGAAGCATTTAAAAAAGTACCATTTTGGAATGTTACAGTGAACACGTTTGTATTTGACATTTTGACATCCTTTTTGCAGAGACTACAATCTGCCAAGACGTCAACAGGTGATGGAAACCTCATATAAAAGTGAAGTAAGGTGTAGCTGACGGGAAGAAAGACCATTTGATTCAGCGTCATGTTTTGCTTCTCTTTGACAGCTCGGAACTTCAGGTTCCTACAGATGCTGCATGTGGCTACAACTTGACTCAGTATGCTTGCTCAGAGGTGAGCTGATGCGCATGGACAACCAGTTCTAACCTCTTGTGATTTTCGCTATTGACTTGGTTCAGTTGCTTTTGGTGGGATGCGCCTTTGGGACAAAGTTGGACTCTTACTCTGTTTTCATTTCTTTTTTATCCCAAAGCTGACAAACCTTACTGCCCAGAGTCTGGTCGATCTTCTGAACTGCCAACTGTCCAGCAATGGCACGTACACAAAGCCAACCTGGAAGTTGCTCCTCACCAAAGCCAATGGAGTTCTTAATAAAGCTCTCATCACTTTCTCTGAAATGGTTGCAAATATGGTAGAGAAAATTGCCGCTTTATTTCTTCTACTTTCATCGTTGTTTTTGACTTTTAGGGTTTGATTTCTGTCTGTCCTTTCCCCGGCCAGTCTTTGGACATCAACAGTCCATCAGTGTCTGATGTCTTGGATGCTCTCAGAGAAGTCCGTCTGGACCAACTCAGCGATGAAAAGTGGAGGGATTTGGGCTTCATCAGCATGCTTTTCAGCCGCCTGAAGCCATTCTTACCATCCGTGTCTGGAGACCTTCTGCTTTGCACCAGCAGCAAGAACCTCAGCTGTGAAGTATATCAGTACATGTATGTGTTTGAGCATATATCAAGGGTAGGAAGTAGAAATGTTACATTTTTTTTTCTGTACATTGAGAAGACACATTTTGTGCCGTCTTTTTAGAGTGAGTCAGTTCAGTCTTCAGATTGCTCACATGACTCCAGGAGAGAAGGAGGAGGTGCTTCTTTCCTTCATTCAGACCTACCTGTACAGCAATGCTTCAGGTACCCTCAGTGGCTTAAACTGGATCAACTGGATCATGATGTTGGTTAAGAACAAGGGTTAGATGTTTAACACATGTTGGCTATTTCTGATGAAGGTCAAGGGTGCCAGAATTCGTCTGAAGGCAGTGCAGACTGGTTGCTGAAGAACATGGGTAGCTTCTTGTTTCTGAGTACTCTGGAGGTGATATACAATCTGAATGAGAATTTCTCGGCGGTAAGCATGTGCTACGGTTCATAAGAGTAAACCCTGCTTAGAACGGAAACACAGTGGTCCCTGGACCTGGTTTTGGGTTCTCTGTTCCCGCAGCTGGAGGCTTTGCCTGTGCTCTCTCCTGCCCAACTGGCAGAGCTGCTGGTCGTGCTGCTGCCTAACCTGTCCGACAAAGCTGACGTTGTCAATGGCGTGTTCACCGTCGTCCTGGTTCTGCAGGACAAGCAACTGTCTGAGTTCCTGATGCACCTTGTCCTCCTCAGCCATCAGGTAATGAGAAATATGCACAGCTATTAATAATGCCTCATTGTCACCCATGCCATACATCAACGGATGGTACATATCTCTCATAGTTTAAGGATTTGAGGGTCTTAGAGGCACAATGCACACTTTGACTGTTTCAGCCTGTGCTGTTCTTTATCACTCGTTCACAACTGTGCTTGTGTTTCTTCAGAGGGGCGTGGACTGCGAAAGCTACCAGCTCATGTAAGTGTGTGATACACACTGCACAGCAAATGTGTCCTCTGCATTTAACCCATCGCCCGTCGTGAGCAGCAAAAGAAAAGTGAAATGTACTGGTGTAAAAAAAAGTGTTTTTCCCCACCACAGCACATCGGGACTCCTCAAAGCCTTGTCCTCTGTGCCACGAAGAGTCGAGCCCCTCATCTGGGCAACAGTTCGTGACTTTATGCAAACCCCACCAATGGGTCAGTTCTCAGAAGCAACATTTCATGTTGTTCTCACATCAATTGTGCATTGATCAGATAGGTTTCAATTTTTGCTTGTTTTTAACAGGCTGCCAGTTGCCCGAAGAGCCAAATGTAAGTATGCAAAAATGTAATTAAATGCAGGTTATGTGATTTTCACCAAAAATAGAATGGTCTAAATATACTTTTTATTTTTTTCAGTGTCCAACAACCTTCATTAATGGTAAGTCAAAGACTCTTATTGGTTATTTCAATTGTAGCTTCAATTTGAATGTATTCAGTTTCAATAATTATACCTGAGTGGATGAACTATGACACATTATCATGTTTTGTAGAAAGCAGAATCTGTCTTGGAGTCAACAGGTGAAAAAAAAAAAATGATATATTACAAGAACTACACTTGTGTCGAGGACTCTCTTGTCTCATGTTATTTTCTCATGATCCTGTCCTGCAGCACTGACCTGCAGATTCACACGGATGTTGCATATGACCTCTGCAGTCACAGTGTGACACAGTACGCTTGTTCAGAGGTCAGCGGTTTAATCTCGCCACGAAAATAGGGAACGTGCTCTCTCTTTGCCTCGAATTGTATTGGCTTAAAATAATGTATTGGAATTTGTCTCATTCCCAAAGCTAAACCTTACCGCAGAGGATCTGGCCTCGCTCTTGGAATGTCAGCTGTCCAGCAACGTTGAGTACTCAAAGGAGACCTGGAAACTTCTCCTCACCGAAGCCTCGGCCATTCTGGATGAAGCCCTGATCACGCTCTCCAACATGCTCTCTAATGGGGTACCAATCTCCTTCCACATCTTATCGAAGGTTTCTTTTACTTCATATTCAGCAAACGTGTGTGTTTGTGTGTCCATGCTAGTCTCTGACCCTCAGCGGTCCCGCTGTGTCCGATGTACTGGACGTCCTCAGAGAGGTCCGCCTGGACCAGCTCAGCAATGAGAACTGGAGAGATTTGAGCTTCATCACCGTGCTCTTCAGTGACAACCTGAGGCCGTTCTTGTCATCCGTGTCATCAGAGTTTCTCCTGTGCACCAGTAGCAAGAACCTTAGTTGTGAAACATACCAACAAATGTGTGTACCATGTCCAAATAATATTGTAAATAATCCACATTTTAATAAAATGACAACATTCGATTTCAATAGAAATCCTTTTTTTCAGACTGAGTGATTTCGGTGATGAGTTCGGTCATGGGTCTGACTTGCAGAATGAGAAGATTTTCAGTTTCTTCATCCAGCCCTATTTGAACAGCACTTCCTCAGGTACCGGCAACTCGGTCTTCTAATGATTTGATTCTGCATTTAGAATGTTTTAGTTGTTTTTGTAAACTTCTCCTCCATTCCAGAACAAGCCTGTTTCACCAATGACAGCTTGAGCTGGCTTCACAACAACTTTGGGCCATTTTCCATCTTCGCGGGAGCCACGTATCTGTTCACGGTGAACAACCAGTTTGATCCGGTAGGTGACAATTTCAGGATTCCGCTTCGTTAAAATCTGCGCTGTGACTTACATCTTCGTCACGACCAACAATTAGATCATTTATCAGTCATTTATTACTCATCAACCCAGATTTGTTTCATTCTGTCATGTTTCTTTCATTCAAAGCTGGTGGTCCTGGGAATTCTTACCCCAAGGCAGATTGCACAGATGATGCTCCTGCCAGTTCCTCTAGAGAAACAGGTATTCATCAACAAGGTTTTTGACTACATGCTGCAGTCTCCAGAAGAAGGACTCTTGGTAGAAGTCCTCAGTGAAGTCATCCTCCTTTCCCAAACGGTACAGCCATGCCTATCCAGCACTTTTGAACAATTGAGTTTTCAAGTTTTGGTAACTGTTGCTGCCTAACGTGATTTTTTTTTTTTTTTTTTTTTTCGAATTAGGTCAAAATATCCTGTGAGCCCTACTTGATAATGTACGTAAAAGTTTGTTGATGCTTATTCACATTTACATCAGACACCCTTATCCAGAGCACCTTACAATCAGTAGTTACAGGGACAGTCCCCCCCCAGGGGACACTCAGGGTTAAGTGTCTTGCTCAGGGACACAATGGTAGTAAGTGGGATTTGAACCTGGGTCTTCTGGTTTATATAGACGAGTGTTTTACCCACTAGGCTACTACCACCCTAATGTGATGCTTTTTCTTTAGAATTCCGAGGCTGTACAACGTTTCATCGTCAGTGGACGGCTACGTGGCAGCTGTTGTCAGTGACGCCACAGACTCGCTGCTGCTGTCCAGTCCACTAGGTCAGTTAAGAGTTTGCACGTAGCTGCGTGCATCTGGACGATAAGCAGCTGTTTTCTTCACATCAAGAATCTTTTCTCTTGCATGTTTTTAGTGTATTTGCACGCGTTTTCCTAGTGTTTTCCTGATTTTCTAACAATTCTACATTGCAAGTCTTACTTATTTATTTATTCTTTTTTTTTTTCAGACTGCCCAGTGCCTCTACCGTCCACGGTAAAGACACTTTTTTACCGCTCAGCAAGTTATTGTGACTGTTACAGTGATTGTTATTAACTGATCTATTTGCTTTTTTTATCAAGTGCCCAAGAACACAAGTCAATGGTGAGTATCTACTGTATGAAGAAGACTGATTGAGATATTAACATATACACATACATACATACTGATTGATAACTTATATAATGTATATAATATAGTATATCTTAAATAAAATAATATTACTGTGTGTTTCACAGTGACCAGTGTCTGTCAAGGATCCAGTAGGTGGGTGTCGCTAGTGCTGTCTTTCCATTTCTTTCACACATCTGGTAGGACAACCAAACTTTCTTTACCTCTACAGTGGTGCCTTGCAACAGGACCTGGCTGATGTCGCAGGTCCCTGCAGCATCAGTTTAGAGGACTATGCCTGCTCACAGGTGATCACCTTCTGATTCTGACTCACAGCATGTTAAAACATGAAGATGTTAGGGCGCATTAAAGGGCCAGGACACCCTGGCTTATTGTCAACAGCATTCAAATGCTGTTTCACACACAGTGCAGTTACACATATATAGAAAGATTACACACAGTAATGAATTTAGGAAAATTACACTCAAATTGTACACTCAACAAGGGACAACATCAGATAAGATGCTTCAAAGTTGCAATGCGCACTGTGCAATGTGGTATGGAAATTATTGTTTCTGGTACAAGTATAATCAGGAAATTTCTAACAAGACACCGGCGAGACAAGACAAACTTGCAAATTTCACAAAACATGCAAATGTAGATTTAGTATGAGGTAGACAGTTGAAATTGTGCAAATGCCAAAAGTTGTGTAAAGGTGAAGTGTTGTTTGAGTTTAACAACCTTTAAGCGATGGTAGTGAGTTGAGAGCTCTGATGGCTTGTGGGAAGAAGCTCTTGCAGATGATCTAGAAGCCTGCAGACCAGGACCAGTTGACGGCTGGCCTGTCACACTGCTAAACACCTATATGTACACTTGTTGTATTTTTTCTGTAATATTAGTATTTTTTGTTTATATTGTATACTGTTGTTGTTCTTTATAATGTTGTGCTTGAGAGACACCATCAACCAGAATAAAATTCTTTGTACGTGTTCACTCACATACATGTCCAATAAATAATGTTAAGTGCAGTTAAATGTCAAATCAATGTGTTGTTTGCACCCTCAGATGGTCAACTTCACTGCGGAGAACATTACTGACATTCTCAGATGCCAGCTGTCCACCAATGCCACATACACAAAGCAGACCTGGAAACTTCTGCTCTCAAATGTGTCTGATGTTCTGGAAGAAGCCCTCATCATGTTCTCCCACCTGGTCCCCTACATGGTGAGCCATGATAGTTTCTTGCTTTACTCATTTGCTGAAACCGCAACGTCATATAACATATGTGTATATATATATGTGTGTATATAATTGTGTGTGTGTGTATGTGTGTGTGTGTATATATACACACACACATATACACACACACATATACACACACACATATACATAGACTATACTGTATATATATATATATATATGTGTGTGTGTGTGTGTGTGTG
Organism: Denticeps clupeoides; assembly: GCF_900700375.1. Taxonomy (NCBI): domain Eukaryota; kingdom Metazoa; phylum Chordata; class Actinopteri; order Clupeiformes; family Denticipitidae; genus Denticeps; species Denticeps clupeoides. The sequence continues at coordinate 31,922,064 of NC_041709.1, forward strand.
TGTGTGTGTGTGTGTGTGCAACATCATAAATATAAATATATGTGTGTGTGTGTGTGTGTGTGTGTGCAACATCATATATATACATATATATATGTATATATATGTGTGTGTGTGTGTGTGTGTATATATGTGTATATATATGTGTATATGATGTTGCAGTTTCAGCAAATGAATATTTATAGAATTTTTTTTATTTTTTTTGGCAGAACCTCACGGTCGCTGGTCCCTCCGTGACCCCTGCACTCGATGCGCTGGGAGAAGTAGAGCTGCCCAAGATTAGCGATGGACAGTGGGCAAATCCTGACTTCGTCAGCACCCTGTTTGGCGTGAGCTTGAGGCCGTTTTTAGTGGCAGCTTCACCGGGCCTGCTCCACTGTGTCAGCCTCCAGAACCTGTCGTGTGCAACGTTCCAGCACGTGTACGTCATAAATGCCACGGCTGCCCCGCCCTAGCACTGTGCCATTGTTCACACGAAGTTTCATAACTTCAATTGCTGCATTCATTGTCATCACGCTGTAAACAGATGTCACATAATAATAATCTTATATTCATTTTCAAGAATGTTTTTCCTTTTTTAAAGCTGAAATCACCTTCTGTGATTGGTTGTTTTAGAGTGAGCGAGATGAGCGCGCAGTTCCAAAACCTGGCTGAGCCGAAGCAGGAGGAGGTGATCAAATTCCTCATTCAGGCCTTCCTCTTCAGAAACAGCACTGGTAAGGGGCGGCCTTTTAAATCTCCCACACCCGAGAAGCATGCAGCTATGTCACGAGCATAATAAATCCACAGGGGCGTGCCTCTCAGCTGACAGCGTGACTTGGCTTCTTGACAACTATGGACAATTTTCTGTCCTCGTGCCGCTGAAGAGCCTCTTCACACTCAATCCAGAGTTTGATCCGGTATTCAGCAAATACACTTACCAAAATGAGCTAACTAGCAGAAATATGATTGAGTCTTATTGATCTCATTGATTGAGATTGATGGCGTTCCCGTTTTCAGCTGGCTGCTTTGGAGGTCCTCTCTCCCCAACAGAAGGCGGAGCTGGTGTCCCAGCCTCTGCCTTATGCCATAGGAGTGGATGTGATCATAAATTCAGTCTTTGATCAACTGTTGAAAGCCCCAGTGGAGCAGAGATTCTCGGAATTTCTGACATACCTTGTCCAGTTCTCAGAAGAGGTAAGTGTACTGTTGAAGTGTCAGCAAATGGCACCACATCCCTCCCGATTCAACATAAACCCACTTTCTGTTTCTGGCCCTTGACAGTCATCTGAAAGTAAGCAGTCGGATTTAACAAATCAATCGTAATGTTCGGCCTTGGTGAAGTGTGTGGGCACGGTTCCTCAATGGCATCTTGAGGTGCAGGATTCAAACACAGAAACCTTCTGATTACAGGGCCGCTTCCTTACCTGCCAGGCCACCACTGCCCCTACCTGTGTTGGTAACTTACCTTAAGAGAAGTCCCTGTTGTGTCCCATGCCCTCATGAAATGGGTGGGACTGCTTATCGCTCAGAGGAGGACTCTACCAGTCAGAAATTTAGTTTCACCTACTCTGTGGAGTCTCTGGAGACCGTGGCCGTATTTTCATGACTGTCATCAGCTTCTTGACATGAGAAGAAAGGTCCTTTGAGGACTATTGGAAACCTGAGAGTGCTTGAGAGAAGCAAGAAGATATTGAAATGCTGTCACCACAGCGAAAGTTCACTGCTTTGAAAAGCCTCGAATATGGAATAGTCAGGAGGGGAGGGCCAGAGGGCGCATTTGCCAACATGTTGGATATGTTGGGGGAAGCAGGAAGACCATGGGTGGAAGGGTGTGGGCTATGGTGGGGGAATGCTTGGGTGCAGGGGAACAGTACAGGGCACCACGCGGTTAGTTCAGTCTGGTGGCAGGTGGTCGGTAACATCAGAGGCAAACAGAAGACAGGCAAGGGCGATGCGGTAGAGGAGTAAAGGGGAGAAAAGATCAATCCCCATAATAGGATGGTTGCCGGTTCGAATCCCAAACTGCCAAGGTGCCACTGAGCAAAGCGCCGTCCCCTCACACTGCTCCCCGGGCGCCTGTCATGGCTGCCCACTGCTGACCAAGGGTGTTCCTTGTGTCACCATGTGCTGTGCTGCAGTGTTTCACCTCACTTTCACTTTTCACGTTCATGATTTTGAGCCGTCAGTTTTGTTCTGTGGTGTAAAACAGTCTGGAAAAGAATGGCCCAAAATGAGTTTACATGTCAGTTTTGGTTGACTTTGTAATTCCTCATACTTACATTAAAAAAAGACCAGAATTTACTGTGTTATTTAAGGACTCTATTTTTATTTCTTTAATAGAATGCTGTGACCTGTGTGACCCTCCAAATGTTGTAAGTAGAATGTTTAAGAGGATGAAACTAATCATTTATCTTTTATTCTCAGACAAGCAGAAGTGGCTGATTGTTTTTTTTTTTTTTTTTAAGATTTGAGAAGCTTTATGAAGCCCTTTCGTTTGTGCCATATGGCATGAATGAGATGATCTATGCAGCCACAGCAAATCTCAAGAGCGGTGTCACAGCAGGTGCCTTATTTACCATAAAAATATTCAAATCAACCTTGTTCATTGTCTTTGTTTAACAAGTACTGTAAATTTCATTTCCCTTTTAACAGACTGTATATTACCGTCACCACCTTTGGTAAGTTTGTTTCTCTGTATAATAAGAACATGACGTGTAATAAGAGCATGACCATTGTTTATTGCTCATTTTTCAGTGTCCCGTCACAAAGATCAACGGTATGTTCCCACTGAAAATGAAAGAAATTTCTAGTTTACTATTGTTTTACATTGTCTGTTAACCTCTTTTTCGCAGTGACTGCCATTTGTGATGGGGTCAGCAGGTAGGCAGCAACGCCGGTACGTCTCCGCCGCGACTGCCGGGAAGTCGCGCCTGACTAAAAGGACGGGTTTTGTGTTTACGTGTCCGCAGCGATTCCCTGGACTCTTACCTGTCTGCCGGGCAGCCGACCGACATTCCCTGCAACGTCAGCTTGAATCAGTACGCATGCTCTGCGGTAAGCGTCTCCAGCTCGGTCAGACTCGCCCCCAAAAATGTTACACAAAAATTCAAACCACTTAGAACTGGAAGTTGCGGTATATCTTTATAAAAATTGCAACCTTGCAAGTTCTTCAGACTTTCTAATATAGAAAATGTAGGATTTGTGTTGCTTCTCCTCTTCTCTTCCGCCTCCCCTCGTCCTCTTTTAGACCTCTTTGCCTTTTCTTCACAAAAGGTCTCCTTTTTCCTTTTCTGGGTTGTGAACTGGGCCCGCTACCAGCACTCAGCAGTTCCGTATTCGCCACAAGAAGGAAAATGAACACACTGTTTCTGACTGGACCACATGCGGGGGTGTATCATTCCGCAGATACATGATTGATTTGTTGATTGATTTAGCTGAAAGGATTCACTTCTGAACATTTGGTGTGGCTCCTGAGATGTCAGCTGTCCAGCAACACTGTCTACTCGAAGGACATCTGGAAGCTGCTGTTCTTTAAAGTCTCTGCAGTTCTGGATGAAGCTTTGATCGAATTCGCCCAAGGGGTCTCTGTCGAGGTGGGAACAGAACTTGCTGTCTCTGTCCATCACCTCCATAATGATCACATCCAACCTATTTAGATGTGTTTAACTTGTATCGGTTTTGGCCATAGAATGCCACGAGCGCCACTGCATCTGAAGTCCTAGAGGTTCTTGGGGAGGTACTGCTGGACAGGTTGAGCCCTGATAAGTGGGGCGATCTGCGCTTCGTTCAAGCTCTCTTCAACGACAGCCTGAGGCCGTTTCTGCCGGCTGCCTCAGGAGCTCTCCTGTTTTGCATCTCCAACCACAACCTCAGCTGCGCCACGTTCCAGTACATGTAGGTCCAGCATTGACCTCGCTTCACATTCATCGACCTCAGGAATTCGTCACATCTCATGGCACATTCGTTGTCTCCCCAGCGTCCACGAATTCAGCCTTCAGGAGCCGTCTATGGACGAGATGGAGAGGGAGACTGTTCTCAATTATTTCATCGTGCCCTTCTTAAGAAACTCGGGTACAAGGCTGGAGCATGGACACCATGCAGACCATGCTTTTGTTTCCGCTTGAAACACGTTGCTGATGTCATGTTTTAAACCCTCGGTTTTCAGATGGTGCCTGTTCGTCCAACGACAGCGCAAATTGGCTCTCCGATAACTTTGGCTCATTCTCAGTGCTGGTGTCACTCCAGGATGTCCTCGCTGTCAACAGCTTCTTCAAACCGGTATTATATTGACCACCCTCATGCCCAATCTACCGCTACCATGGGAAAAAAAACTATATGTTCAAAGAGTAAATGAAATACAACTCGGAAGATTGCTCCATACTCTTTTCTCTGTTTCCCAGGCCGAGGTCCTGGACCAGCTCGCTCCGGAACAGCTCGCCGAGGTGCTGGCCCTGCCTCTTCCAAAAGCTCCAGATGAAGACGTCATTAACAGAGTGTTCGATATCCTGGTGGAGGCGCCGGTGACAAAAGGGCTTCCTGAGGCATTGCAGCGCCTGCTTCTGCTTGCCAAGCAGGTACAACTACATTATTCATATCTGGGTGCCACCACAGGAGACAAATGTCAATAGCACACAGTCATTATGTTCGTGTAAATCTGTTCTTATCATAAGAATTTTACATTTACAGCAGTTTTCAGACGTCATTATGATTTTCAAGTGTCATATTCAGGGACACGATGGTGGTAAGTAGGCTTTGAACCTGTGACCTTGTGGTTCATAGGGGAGTGTGCTACCAACTAGGCAGCCACCGCCATGGTGAGAATTGTACATGGTAAAGACCGAGATCACTTTCATTGGAATTTCATACAAAAAAATGACAGGAAAATGACAGAGAGAAATTCGGGCCACACTGAGGGTGTGGCAGTGTGTTGCCCAATGCAACCTCTCCTTTTCATGCGTACAATATCCGGCCTAACACTCGTTTCTTTTTTGAAGGTTGTGATAAAATGTGACAACTACAAAGTCATGTAAGTGCTGTAGCTGGTTTTTCTTCTCTCCTTCCAGAGGTGTATTCTGTAAAATATTATAAATATTGAATTTTTATACAGATTTGAGAGGCTGTACCAGGCAGTATCCATCCTTCCGCATGAGATGGAGCCTCAAGTCTGGGAAGTGCTAGACAACCTGATGCTGAATGCTCCTACAGGTAATAGTGTCAAATTTAGCAAGAACTTTCGGTTATTTCCTTTTGGCAATGATTAATATGATATTCATTGTGTTCTTTCATTTGCACAGTTTGCCTGCCTGACGCTGGAAGTGTAAGAGAAGAACCCCTTTTAAGGATATTTGTAATTTAAATATTGATTTTAAAGTGCTGAATGTGGCCATAATGCTTCTTTTACAGTGCCCACTCTTTGCGGTTAATGGTAAGTTGCTTTTTCTTTTCTTTAGTAATGTCACCCTCACCCTTACCCACAATACCGTGGCGGTATGGGGAGGGATTTGTAAGGCAAGAGCTGACATCCAGAAACATTTCTCCAGCACTCATAATACATCATTTTTTATACATTTCCTTGTGTTTTTTTTACAGAAACACAGATGTGTGATGGCGTGGACAGGTAACATCTGTGCAGTCTGTCAGGTAAATAGTGCAACACTTTATTTTATGAACTGTCATTATCTTAACTTGCCCCCGTCAGCTCATCTCTCCTGTCTGGGAGTGGAACTCAGTCCCTCTGCAACTCCACTTTGCCACAAATTGCTTGTGCTGAGGTTTGACCTGTCACAACTTTTCCGCTTTTTTTATCCGATTTCTAAGCATCCGCACTGTTGATTTATATATATATATATATATATATTCATTCTGAAGTTGACAGGACTGACGGCAGGTAATCTGAGCAGCATTCTGAACTGCCAGCTGTCCAGCAGTGTCACATACGCTCGGGGGACCTGGAAGCTGCTCCTCACAAAAGCCTCCGCAGTTCTAGACGATGCCCTGCTATTGCTGTCGAACATGGTAATTTTTTACAACCTTGCAACCAGGACGCTGGGCAACTCTTTATTATACAGTAATATGCCTCTTTATTATACGCTGCCATGTTGTTGATACATTTACGATGGGCCTTCATGAGACAGGCACTTTCCCATTCGTTGAGCCGTTCAGTGGCTGAGGGTGATCAGACCAGGGCCTCTGAACATGCCAATATATCAACGTACTGATTCTGAACTGTCCCGCTACCAATCTCTTTTCCGTCTTCTGCAGTCCGTGACCTTCAGTGGCCCCACAGTGTCCAACGTCCTTGACGTGATAAGCGAAATGCGTGTGGACTTCACACCTCAGGAGCTGCTGGACGTGGAGTTCATCAGCACCTGGTTCGGTCACCTACTGAGGCCATTCTTGCCGTCCATGTCGGGGATCTTCCTGAAATGCCTCAGCGCAAAGAGCCTCAGCTGTGACGCCTACCAGCTCATGTGCGTGCTCCATCGTCCACTTCTAATGTAAGGCGCTGGCACCAGCATAACTCCTGTCTGGTGTATTACACAGAGTGGAGCAGTTCAGCAGCTACTTCGTCCAGATGGAAGAAGCCAGGAGAGGGCTGGTGGTGACAGACTTCATGCTACCCTTCCTCTCCAACTCTTCGAGTAAATTCACACTCTGAACTCTGCGACTATCCTTGTTTTTTTGGGGTTTTTTTTGCTGATTCCGCGTATGTTCATGCTCTCCTCAATCAGCCTGCATATCGAGCAACAGTTCACAGTGGCTGCAGGACGATTTCGGAAGTTATTCTGAGCTGGTTCTAATCTCGGAGCTGATCTCAGTGAACCCCCAGTTCCGTCCAGTAAGTCTGTGTTCTTCAGTGTACGACCAATACTAAATATTCTACTTATTGTTTGCTTATTTTCTATTGGATGACTTGTCTTCACACGAATACGCCAACGTGATTGTGAATAGTTTTCCTTCTTCTTCTCGCAGTTGGAGGTTCTGGGTCAGTTGTCTGCACAGCAGATGGCTGAGCTGGTCGCTCTGCCCTCCAGCAATTCAACTGTCATCAACGGTGTGTTTGACTACCTGGTAGACTCACCTCTGCAGAGGGGGCTGTCAGAATTCTTACACAGCCTGGTCGTTCTTTCAAGACTGGTGAATACATGTTCAGAGTCACCATTTCAATGCATTATTTTCTCTGCGCAAAATTGAAACGTTTTCTGCTGCTTTCAGAATCCTCTGGGATGTGAGTCTTTGCAGACCGTGTAAGTCAAAGCTGCTGTTAGTTGTACTGTTGCATGTAATGCCACCATTGTACATGATGGGAGGATAGAGCAGGCAAGCCATGCATACAAGATATACCATCAGCCATCATGTCCAGATGTATGACAATAAAATAGTGAAGTGAGACAAGTCAATACAAGCTGATGAAGACACACAAAAGGACAGAGACCGAGATGAAATGCATTAATCACTTTGTTTAATTGCATAAAACAGTTTCACGAGACTAAACGACTTCCTCATGTCATCACCTGGGACACTGGAGCCAGTTATCTGGGCGAGCATTTATGACCTCGTCGATGCAGCGCCACATGGTGAATTCAATTAATATACATTAGCAATAAGGCGATGACAACAACAACCTACATTATTATTCTTAAATACCAATCACATATGCACTAGTTCATCTGATATTTCCCATTTTTGTCACACAGGTTGTACTCTTTTCCCAATGACAAAGGAGGTGAGTTCAAATCAGATATATAATCCATTAAAAAATCTTCAAAAGCAATATTTTAAACTATTCTGTTCCCTGTTTTTTATTTTTAGTGCCCATCCACTCCGTATAATGGTACACCTGAGATTTTTTTTTATTTTTTTATATTAAATAAAGTTTAAGTTATCATCCATGCAAACTCGTTCTTTATGACTTTTTCAGCCTCATCTGTATGTGATGGAGTGAACAGGTATGAATATTTGTAATCTGTTCAAGGTCCATTAGCAGACTTCATACATGTTTTAGCACCAATTTGCACGTCTGTGGTTGCAGTACCTCCCTGGAGCAACATCTGGACACAGGGATCGCCACAGATCTGTGCAATTTCAGCATCCCAGAATACGCCTGTGCTTCAGTATGTATGAAAGAATCAACCGTCCATGGTTTACATTTGGTTTTACTTTCAATCAGGATTACAATATGCATTTTTTTTTTGTTTTTTTTTTTGGTGAAGCTACTGAACATGACATCCAACCAGCTGGTCACTTTACTTCAGTGCAAGCTGCCCACTGCACAAACATACTCAAAAGAGACCTGGAAGCTGCTCCTCACCGATACCTCAGCCATCCTCAACAATGCGCTTCAGACGCTTTCCAACCAGGTGGGAGTTGCTTAAACTGATGAAACTCTGCAGGAAATATGAACATATTCTTATTATTCCCTTTGTTTTTTTTTACAGTCTGACAACATTAGTGGACCCTCTGTGTCCAACATTCTGGATGTGCTTATGGAAATAAGACTGGACCAGTTCAGGCCAGACCAGCTGAATGATGTTGACTTTGTTTCGAAGTGGTTTGGAGGAATTCTGAGGCCATTTTTGTCTTCAGCGTCAACTGATTTCCTGCAGTGCCTGAGCAGCAAGAACCTCACATGTGCAGCCTATCTGCATGTGTATGTACACAATGGCAATTCAATTACACATTCACAAATACTAATTGTAATCATTTTCATCAAGGTTCAAGCCAGTAAATATTCAATTTAAGTTTTTTTGTGTTTATAGAACTGTTTTTAAAGTCCATTTTTTGCTTTCAGCCTTCAGGCTTTCAGTCAGCAGTTTGCCTTCATGGACACGTCTCAGCATGAATCAGTGCTTTACAACTTCATTTTCCCTTTCCTCAATACTGCAAATCCAAGTACGACACAGTAAAGGATCATATATAATACAGTGGGTTGCAAAAGTATTCGGCCCCCTTGAACTTTTCCATATTTTGTCACATTACAGCCACAAAGATGAATCTATTTTATTGGAATTCCATGTGAAAGACCAATACAAAGTGGCGTACACTCGAGATTCCAAAGTGGAACAAAAACCATATCGTACCATATACATGATTCCAAATAAATAACTGAAAAGTGGGGTGTGCGTATTTATTCAGCCCCCTGAGTCAATACTTTGTAGAACCACCTTTTGCTGCAATTACAGCTGCCAGTCTTTTAGGGTATGTCTCTACCAGCTTTGCACATCTAGAGACTGAAATTCGTGCCCATTCTTCTTTGCAAAACAGCTCCAGCTCAGTCAGATTAGATGGACAGCGTTTGTGAACGGCAGTTTTCAGATCCTGCCGCAGATTCTCGATTGGATTTAGATGTGGACTTTGACTGGGCCATTCTAACACTCTTGGCTGCATTTCTGATCAGCGCTGTCCTTGTTTGGCCTGTGAGTTTAGGTGGACGGCCTTGTCTTGCCATACTCCTTCCATTTCCGAATGATCGCTTGAACAGTGCTCCATGGGATGTTCAAGGCTTGGGGCCTAAGCCTGCTTTAAATTTCTCAATAACCCCCAATATTCTCTTAAACAACCTCTGAGGCCGTCACGGAGCAGCTGTATTTGTACTGACATTAGATTACACACAGGAGCACTCTATTTAGTCATTAGCAGTCATCAGGCAACGTCTATGGGCAACTGACTGCACTCAGACCAAAGGGGGTTGAATAATTACGCACATCCCACTTTTCAGTTATTTATTTGTAAGAAATGTTTGGAATCATGTGTGATTTTTGTTCCACTTCTAAACTGTACACCACTTTGTATTTGTCTTTCACATGAATTCCAATAAAATAGATTCATGTTTGTGACTGTAATGTGACAAAATGTGGAAAAATTCAAGCAGGCCGAATACTTTTGCAACCAACTGTTTAATATTGTATGAATTAAACAACTTACGATCATATATAATATATATCTTGTGGCTGCAGCTGTTGAGTTACATGCGTTAACCCAGTCGAATATTAATAATCCCGCATGTACTGTGTGACTTTTCTCTTCCTCTCTCAGAATCTTGCCTCTCTAATGATAGTGCAACATGGTTATGGAACAACTTTGGGGAATTTTCAACGCTGATGTCCCTCTCTGACCTGCTGGCTGTAAACACAAACTTTAAACCGGTAAACCTAAAAGCATAATACGACTTTCAATACTGAGCCTGAGACCAGTGACTTTGTGGACTCCAATGAAAAAATGTCTGCAATGTCTCGCCTTTCAGTTGGCAGCCCTGGACGTCCTCTCATCCATGCAGATTGTTGATCTGATGCTGCTAAATCTCTCTCTACCAATAAACCACAATGCCATTATCAACCAAGTGTTTGACTTCCTGGCAGTATCTCCACTCCTGCCTGAAGTGCTCCAGCTCCTTGTGATCACCACCCAGCAGGTGCAGTGGATGCCCTTCCATTACTGTGTCTTAGTGCTCTTTGGGTTTCTCTGATCTTGGATGAATATAAAAAAGAAAATGACCATACTTCTTCATGACACAGGAACCCATCTCGTGCTCCTCCCTGAAAGTTATGTAAGTACAGTAAAATCTATCTACACCTTCTCACACTAAGGTGTAGTCCAATACATTATGTGAACATACTCACACGTGTTATTCATTAGTCTTAACAGATTGGACACCCTCATCCCAGTGGTGTCTGTAGCAGTGGAGACAATTATCACATCCACAAAATTGGAGCTATTGAACGGAGTCCAACCAGGTACAGTATCAAGGCATTGCTCTTTTCTGAGTTATTGATGAATATTAGGTAATCATATTCTTATATAACCCCTTTACTTTCAGGCTGCACCATTTATACTGGAGAGGTGAGATTTTCATACATTTTACATTTACATTTAAATTTACATTTACAGTATTTATCAGATGCTCTTATCCAGAGCGACTCACATCATATTCATATCCGTATCATACACAACTATAAATGAAAAGCAGGATTCCTCATTTGACACATCCTTTGTTTCTCCTTCTTCTTTTTTTCCCAGTGCAATATCACTCCATACAATGGTAAGTGTGACTCTATGATACATGCCAACAGTCTTGAAGTCGTGTATTTTTCACTAATAGAGTTTCCCTCATACTTTGGCCTCTGTAGAGACAGAGATCTGCCCAAATGTAGACAGGTAATTCATCTAATCGCTGCGTCTCTGTACGTTGTACATTATGATTCATCAATAATCCTGGCAAATGATATCTATAATCTGAGTTTTTTATTAATTGAAAACAGCACCACCCTCCAGAGCTACCTGAGCACCAATCAAGGTTCTGTCTGTGACTTCAGCATTGTACAGTATGCTTGTGCAGAGGTTTGTTCACAACTTTATAATTAATTTAAGTCAAATTTCACTTCGCTGTCCCGTTTAGGCTTTAATGTCAAAATGCACTGCGTATGATATGGTGCAAATATTAGAAATGCATCCACTCCCTTTACGTATGCAGTGCATATTTCAAACATGTTTTAAAGCAAATCTATTTTCATAACGTGATACAGTTTTTTAATTAATGGTAATTTGTAATTTGTGGACTGATAAGTGTTTTTTTCCCCTTTGCTACTCGGCGTAGCTGTCTTCATTGACAGCTGAGGATCTGGCGACGCTGTTTACCTGCAAGCTGGACAGCAATGAGAGCCAATCCCAACAGACGTGGAAGCTGTTCATGACCAAAGTCAGCAGCATCCTGGGGCCAGCCCTGGACCTCTTTACAAGCACGGTAAAACACACCCGTTTTATTTCATGGATCTTGTCCCTCTTCCCTCCACTGCTTACTCTGGTGAATCTCATGCTCAGAGTCTGACACCCAGCCCGTCCGTCACGCAAGTTGTCAACATGATCAGTGAGGTGATCCTTGACAGCTTCCTCACGGACCAAGCAACAGACATGGCCTTTGTAAACCTCTGGTTCCAGACACGACTAAAGCCGTTCCTGCCATTTGTCACCAAGCAGTTCCTGTCCTGTCTGGCCACCAGGAACTTCAGCTGTCAGACCTACCAGGCCGTGTAAGTAAAGCAGTAAAGAGGGGTATCTGGCTCATATGCTTCTGGCCAAACTAGTTCTTGGCTTCTCAACTCTGAATGCATTAATGCCTTGTCAGATAAATGTAGAAAACTTTTCAGTTCATGCGGAGTTTATTCTGAGGGAGCTTATGTGATGATGGAATCGTGAAGTTTTTTCACCTTGGTTAGCAGCGAAGTTATCGTGTCTGTGTTCTTACTCTGAACTGCTGTGTTTTCTAGCGTGAACGCCCTGGGCCAGAGTTCCACTGCGATGGACCAGTCCACTAAGATCCTAGTTTACACTGATTTCATCAAAGTCTTCCTCTCACAGAAAGCCACGTCAGGTAGGAGCCTTCTACTCATTTTCTATAACAAAGATGGACGACACCCCATGACAGAGAACAATTGAAGACCCATGGGTGTTTCCATCTGAACAGCCTGTACTGCTGGCGGTCAGCTGACCTCGGACTGGCTGCAGCTGAACTTTGGGCCTTTCTCAAGCTTCGCCTCAGTGAACGACTTGGAGTCGCTGAATAGCGGCTTCTCAGTGGTATTTAAAATTTGCCTTTAATTTCATGCAACATAAAATGCGTCAGCTGCCTAATTAATGTCTTATTCAGTTCTTTGGTTTGTTTTTTATAGACAGAGGTCCTGTCATATGTGAGCGTGAAGCAGCTGGCAGAGGTGGCCCTCACTCCCGGGGTCCTGACCAGCGCTGCTGATGTCGTCAATCTCATGCAGTACGTTGTGGACAGCCAGTTTGCCGCATTCTTTGACTCACTCGCATCAGCCAGCCAGGTAGCGTAATTCTTCCTTGACCCCTAATTCTTCTTCAATCCTCGGAGGTATTCACTGTTTTACGTCTGATGATTGTTCGTCTCAGCCACTTCCGGCAGAAGTGCGCTCAGCGCTGCTACAGCAGGTGTTCCAGCGGGCAAATCTCTCACAGCCGACCGTGTCCGATGAAGAGGTGCTGGTATGGCTGGACAATCGTATGACCTTCCTCCTGCCCGACCTCTTGCCCAGCAATGTTGATCCCTACTTCAATATTTTCAAAAACAGAAAATGCAGCACCTGTCAAAATGCGTAAGCCTGCATTCTATATTATCTCTCTTTTTTTATGTTGTATCACATAAACTTTAACTTTTAATGATGCTAAATGTCTGTCAAAATTACATCATTCACTGGAGCAGTGTGTACATGCATGCATTCAATCCTCACAAAGCTACAATTTAAACAAGTGCATTATTCACAAATTTGGGTCAAGCCCTTGCAAAGAACAGAATATTTTTTTTCTCCGCGTGGTCTGACATTTAGGTTGCTTCGGTGGGACCTACGGGTCACCCAAAAACGGGGAACAAAGTTGGAAAATTGGACAAATTTTTTTTTTTGTGGGGTTTGCGATAACATGCCAGGGGCTTTCCTTCCCACATGATTGAACATATGGCTTGTCTCCATGCAGCGTGTGGGGAGCAGAGTGTGGTTTGGACCCGCAACCTTCTGATTACGGGTTGCACGCAATTCCTAAAATTACAATTTCATTTATTATTCTAGTCCAAAAAACGTCTCGTAGATCTTGCCAAGACCAACATTTTGACATTTGGCCTGCAGTTCAGTGTCAGTAGTGGGGGGAAAGTTTTTTTTTGTTTTTACTTGGGCCATTTTTTCGACACTTATGCAGGTCAGATCGGAGCCCTCACACCAGCAAGGTTTATATGCAGTGGGGCAAATAAACAGCCACCAATTGTGCAAGTTGCCCCATTTAAAACGTACGTTACATGTATGTTATATCAAAGTATTTAGTACCTACATCAAGCAAGAATTCTGGCCCTCACGGGTGCTGGGACCACAGTAACAAAAGGTATTTAGATTAGATGAAAAAGACAAGTGAATTAGACAGTTAGATAGAGGATCAGTGTTTTTGGTTTAGTTTTTTTTTGTTTCAGAAATTGTTATTATTATTTAATGATTCTTTATAACAATGTAAGAATGACAACTAGTGTTTATTGAAATGTTCATAAATCATTCCACAATTTAATAAATAATATTGTAATATATTTTATATTTTAAGTAAAAGTAAAAAGTGAAGTGGTTTACATTGTGATACACTGCAGCCTAAGACACGGTGAGACAAGGAAATGTACGTTTAACCCATCACCCTTAGTGGTCAGTCATGAAAGGTGCAGTGTGTGGGGAGCAGAGTGTGGTTTGGACCCGCAACCTTCTGATTACAAGTCCACTTCCTTACCCATTATACCACTACTGCCCCGCCCTGCCCTGCCCTGCCTAACTTCTGCCTTTCCACATTTTTGACAGAGTGGGGCTGCTGAGCTCCACCAGGTCTACCCTTTCCAGCGACACACAGAAAAACATCTATAATGATATCCTCAGTTTACTTCAAGGTATTCGAAAGAGCTTCACCTTAAATCCACACTATTATCAGTCATTTCAAACATGCATTTGTTTATATGTCTTTTAAATGAGCAGAATATTTTAAATGTATTCAAAATTGTGTCTAGGACCTACACCTCTCCGATGCTACAGTGGCCAAAGCTACTACACATTCCTGCAGACATTTTTCCTGAATTTCCAGTTCCCCAGCCTGACCACCTTCCTTGCCCTAATACCTGCCGGCCAATTCACGGAGGTAACCTCCGAAACAGCATTTTTAATCCTTCAATCTGCCATCTTTCTACAACTGCACTCAACGGGTGTTTGGACACCATCCCAGGTCCACGGCCAGCCTGGGTTACTGAGGCATGTTTTTCTCTCTTAGACCATAAACTCCATGACGCCTGCTGACCTTGGCAGCTTCCTCAGACAACCAGGAGCTGTTGATGACCAGACCAAACTCTGCCAGATCTTCAACAGCTACAGTCAGACTCTGCAGTTCCTCCAAACGGTGTGTGTCTGTGTGTGGGACAGAGAGAAATGCATTTACATTGGACTCGTCCATCCATCCGTCTTTCTGCTGTTGTCTTCAGGAGTCAGTCCCCAAGTCGTTGCAGCAGCCGACTCTGACATGCGTATGGCCGCAGGCACTCAATGCCCAAACCCAGGCTGAAGTGGATCAGTGGTTTGACCTCGGTCTCACTCAGTACCTCGGTCTCCTCAACAAGGACCTCATCAGTCCCTCCATCATCATCAATGCACAGTGCCTCGCTTTTAGGAAGTTGTGAGTGTCTGAAAGGTTATACATACGTAGGGCTCTCTTGTGTTCTGCTCTAGCAGTAGACTCCATTTCCCAGGATTCCCAGGCTCATGTTTCTATCCATGAAAGTACTTCCTTAAACCAGTCATTGCACTTATCTCTGGATTGTGGATGATAATGACCAATGGGTATTGAAAAGAGATGGGAGAGTGAGTTGGTTCCGGCTGGTTCTGGGGGTCAGAGGAAGAAAAGGGGATTTTGTGGTTTTGCGGAATTGACGTAACATTTTGAGTTAAATGTTATATTGCTCATTAGTGCAGAGACATTGGAGTTGTTTCAGTGTAACCGGGTGGGAGAAATCCTGGGTGTGACTACAGCAGTTTTCGGTATCTAATGTGTTCCCTTCCCTTCGTTTACTTCGTTACCTGAATCTTACCAGTCAAAGAAAAAAATCTATAAATGTTGATTGGTTTTTCCCAATTCCTCCTTTACAGTGATAATAACTGCACTTGTTGGGTAATTGATTGGTATAATTTTTTTTTTCACTATGTTTTCGTGATAAACAGGAAAATCCAAAAATTCGCAATCACTAGCTGGAGACCCAGTTCTCAGTTTGTTTAAGCTATCTGAGTGTAACTCCAGAGTAGATTATAACAACTACGGCAAAAAAGGGGTTACACATAAAAGGTCAATTTCACAAGGACACAATTTAAGCTGTTAAGTTAATGATTACTTCTGTGTCTCATTTAATGTCTGAAAAATTAAATAAAGATGACATTCTCGTTACATTTTGTTCACTGGTATGCCAGATTTGTGTGTGGGTGTGTGTGTGTGTGTGTGAGACGTTAATGAATTTCTGCTCCCCTTTTAGTGTTCAGGTCCTGGGCACTCGTGACTTGACCAATGCTGGCTTTACCAGTCAGGACGTTTACTCCAGCATAAGAAACTACCTCTCCACAGGTCAGCACTGCTCTGTCATTTCTACAACCCAACAAGTTTAATTATAGACATTGAGTCTTGTTCAGTGTTATTTTAGATATACTTTGTCTGTTGGCTGTATATTGTAGAGGAGAAACTTCTTTTACAGCATGTCCTTATATAGAGCGCCTTACAACCAAGGGCAGTGGTGGCCTAGCGGTTAAGGAAACAGCCCTGTAATCAGAAGGTTGCCGGTTCGAGTAACATTTCGTGGTGTCACCATGTGCTGTGCTGCAGGGTATCACAATGACTATAACTTCAAGGGGGGCAGTCCCCCTGGAGACACTCAGGGTTAAGTGTCCTGCTCAGGGACACAATGGCAGTAAGCGTGCCTTTGTGGTCTTCTGGTTCAACCAGAAGTAAAGCACAGCACAGAACACGGTGACACAATGAAATGTGCCCTCTGTATTTAACCATAACCTTTTGTGGGCAGTGGGTGGCCATGAAAAGCACCCGGGGAGCAGCATGTGGGGACGGTATCTTGCTTAAAGGGGCTTGAGGACCTCAAGCCCCACCACCACCTTAGTGCTCTTTCAAGTGCTCTTGAGAACCCAAAGCACCGCTTACTTTTCTCCAGCCTTGACCTGGCTCTGCCCACAGCAAACATCACAGTCTGATGTTAATATATATATTGAAAATGTCCACTGATATCATGTGAAACATTTTCATCTTTTAGGTACTCCCCCAAAGTGCTACAGCGCCTCTGATCCACAACTAAGCTCCATGGCCTGGTTCGTGAACAACATTGGCGTCTTCATCTCCTTCATTTCACTGGATGACTTCAATAGTTTTGGTGGCTCATTGGTGAGTAAAAAGGACTGTCATGTATCTGCCTGTGTCAGGTGAATGGACTAGGTCCAGTTTTATCCACTTTCAACCCATTTGGTAAAAAAGTGTACGTGCTCTCCATTGCTCCATTTATAACCTATATCATCCCTTACTTCTGGTTTTGTTGCTTCGGCTCTCAAAATGGCCACTTGTTAAAATTTTATTTTACATTTTTTTTAAAACAAGTTTTTAAAAATAAAACTTGACTGCAGCGTTTCAGACAGCTTTTATTAATTATCTGTCACTGTGTAACGTCTTAAGAAAATGTGCAATTCAGTTTCATTGGCCTCTGGATACTGTTCCATACCTTTCTGCTCCTCTTCCTATTTATACACTCTCAGATCAGCTTGTTCCAATTTTCTCACTATGCCCTCCTGTAATATTGTACGTAAAGGGTGTTATTGAATGTCTTGATAGGCGCCTTTAAATAAAAGTAATCATTATTATTATTTATACACAAGTACACCAATGGCAGATCTTATCTTATTTTTCTACTCACAGCTCCAGCCCTTCACTGTCAACCTTGAGAACATCCAGCTCTTTAACCAGTCAGCCGGCCTCATCCAGGAGAGTGTGGTCAACTTTTACACAGAGCTACTCTTCCAGGAGAACCCCAACTTTAACCCCATCTAGTATGTGGGCTTCACACTAAAATAGCCTGATTTCTTCTCTCATGAACATTCCATCCATGCTTATCACTTATACGCCGTTTTGTTTTTACCGTAGTCTTCCCATGACCTTCCGATGCTTGGCCCCAGCCTCTGCCTTCGCTGGACTGAACATGCACGACACCAGTGTCCTCTCCACATCTCTGTCCCAGAGCTGTTCTTCCATTGATCCCGATGTGAGTGTCTGAAGGCTTCATGTTTTAGGGTTTATTGATTTCCTAAGTCTACGTGCATCATTAAGTACAGGATCTATTACTGCACAGCTGACGTATTTACTTTTATAATGTTACACGGATGTACACAGATCTTGTAAATGTAAACCATTTATAGTTATGTGTTACTTTTGGTTTCCATGCAAGCCATTTCAACATGATCCATGTTCAACATAAAACACTCATTAGTCAACATGAAGAGCTACGAATCCTGCTGTTATCTCACCAGGAAAGAAGAAAATGTTCCATTCCTAAGCGTTATTATTATATCATTTAATGGTAGACACAAACTTGTTTAGTTAGTTGTTTCGGCTAATAAAAGTATTCGGTTATTATTGGAATGTTGATTCAAATGGGATCAGTAGAATACTGTAGAAATAATACTCCATCAGGGTATAATGTAAAAATACTGCATGTCCACGACCTTGGTGTAGTGTAGAGGCTGTTCATCAGGTATCTTGTGGCTGCTCATCAGGTATCTTCTGCCCTGGCGAGTAATCTCCAAAGTATCTCGGCCTCCAGCTTCAGCTTGCTGGGCAACTCCAGCATTGGCCTGAGCACTGGCCAGCTGTCAAGTTCAACCCCCACGGCCATCTTCTCCTCACTATCGGCCCTGAACACATTGGTGGGCTGGAACCTGGGCCAAACCATGCTGCTCGTCCAGAAGCTCCTGGCATCCGGAAAATTCACGGTACGGTGAGAGCTCCTCAGGGGTCCTTTAAATTATACCTACAGTTTGTCCAATGAATTTATCCAGACTAAGGCATTAACAGGAAAGTCGTTGTGTCAACGATGTCACGGCCCCAGTCTAGGGTCACGGACATAACAAAAGGGAGAGGGGAGCAGAGGCTCAAAATGATGCAAAAGGCTTATACGTTGAACGGTGACTGGTTTAAGCAAAAATTAAACAAATCAGAATCAGAAAACTTTATTAATCCCGAAGGAAACTGCTTAATCAAACACACACAGAGGTAAAACCCAAAGCCAAAGGGTGTTAATCTGTTAATAGCAATTGACAAAAGGGCCACCATGCAGGCCACCACTCTCTCCTCGCCCCTTCTTTCTTCTCCTCCCATATGGTTGTTCTGGACAGTTGAGTTGTTGTTGTTCAGCTCCTGGTTTTTATCACTCCTGCCACACCCCTCTCAAATGTCTGTCCCAAACAGTCACCATTTTGAGTCCTCTGCCCTACTTCAGGCCACCAATCACAGCAAGAGGGGGGAGGAGTCCAACCATGGTCTGATGAGTTATCATCCTGCACCAATACAGAGAGAGAGAGAGAGAAACAACCAGAAACAGACACACCATCCAACACACAACGTCACATCAAACTAAACTCCTAGAGATGTAGCGGTGTGAGCGACCCCTTCCGGTGGCGTGTGCAGCTGAGCCCTGCCTTGCACGGAGCTGAACCTGTCACATGCCGCCCTCAGCCGGCAGGAGTATTATTATTCACTGTGGCGATGTGCGTTCTCCCGTTCCCTCCATCTGCCGCAGGGACCTGGCCAGGGCGGGTGATTTTGTCCTGCCTCACCAAAGTACACTAAAGAAAAGAAAACTAGTAATAGTATAGTATTTAATAGTATTGCAGACATCCCAAGTCTCCAAGACATTCCCGGGAGTCTCTCGCATATTGATGGCTGCGGCGAATTGAATAAAATATCCCGGAAACTTGAAAACGCAAACATGAGACAGTAGTGTGTACATCGCCGTACTTGACAGAAGCGCGAACAAGGCTGAATGAGAGAGAGAGAGAGGGATAGAGAGAGAGAGAGAGAGAGAGAGAGAGAGAGGGTGTGTGTTGCTTGTTCGTGTAGCCCCTGCTAGACAAAGATCATCCTGTTTGGTGTACTTGGCAAAATAAGATTTCAGTTATTTAACTTGTCGTGGACCAAAGTCATGATAACTGTTATCGGTTCAGTGGGGCATTATGGGATAGGTAGAGTGGCCCCCAAAATATATATGTGTATAACATATTCCACCTACACAAAAGTGTCTCCTTGTTTAGTGAGGGTGAAACATAATGACAGTGTTGTGGGGGCTGACCTCTGTGAAATGAGACTTTTTGGGGCTCCAACTGTCTTTTTGGATGCCTGAAGGCGCCCCAAAAAGTCTCCTTTCACGGAGGTCAGCCCCCACAATACTATATATGCACTAATCCAGACTTTTTTTTCTCGCCAGATCTCTGTTAGCAGTGATCTACTGAGCCTGGGAACCCTCATCACCGGCGTCCCCTCAGCCACTATCAGTGACATCAGTTCAGCGGAGATCCTAAAGGTCTCGCAGTCGGCCGCGTTCGTTAACAACATCATCAGCGCACCAACCGTTGTGCAGGAGACCTTCGTTAACAAGGTGCGCACACCGGCAAGAAAATACCATCCAACTACGTGAAAATATCAACCAAACATGTACACGCCATCTCGGTGAGACTGATTCATCATGTTTCCCCCCCCAGATAATCACTGTGAGCACAAATGTGCAGTCCATCATCGCTAATGTTCCAGATGCAATGGCAGGACAGGTTCCGAGGTCGTTCCTGCAAGGGTTCTCGCAAACCTCCCAGGAGATTACGAGGCTCAACCAAAAAACCTGGACATATGACCAGGTAGGTAGAGAGAATTCGAGATTTCTTACATTGTTTCCTACATGGAAAGACTTGGGTTCAGAGTTGACCTTGTTCTCCTCTCTTTCTACAGGCTATTCTGTTTTTCGACGTTGTAGCAAATGGGATCAGTGATGCAAGCCAGTGAGTTGGGAAACATTACTTTTGGTCCAGAATGCCTCTGCTGCCATGGCTCACCTGTCAACCTTCCTTCTGCAGGATCTCCTCTCAGGTCATGCAGGGCTTCTCCTGCACCCGCGTGGAAACCTTCACCGGTGCAAGAGTCAAGAGCCTGATCAAAGGCTGCAGGCGCAAAGGTTCCAAAAAAGTGAGCCTGGTGCAAACACAGGTGCGTGCACGTTGGTGACATAATATCGTGATGGCAGTAAAAAACAGAGATATTAAAGAATTGACATACACACTGATCATCTCTTCCAGTTGACCTGCATGTACAACTTCATCAAGAACGACAATGATATCATTACCTACTCCGACTACCCTCCGGAACTTCTGCTGTACTATGAGTATGTTTACATTCAGATTTACATTTACGGCATTTACCAGACGCCCTTATCCAGAGCGACTTACAGTCAGTAGTTACAGGGACAGTCCCCCTGGAGACACTCAGGGTTAAGTGTCTTGCTCAGGGACACGATGGTAGTAAGTGGGAAACGAGGACATAGCATGAAACGATCCAGAGGGTCACAACAGCCACCACCACCGTTACAACTACAGCTTCAGGGATCTTCAAGTGGACCAGTAGCATCATTATGGACACGTAATCTAGACCATGACACTGGACTACATTCTGGACTTCTCAAACCCTACAACTGTAGGACTTATTATTATATTGTACAAATCATCACCAGCCCTGCACTGACACCATTTGCAGACTCACCCTCTCTGTATCACTCCTTCCCAACGTTTCTTCCTTTCTTTTTTTTCTGTCTCCTAGAGTTTTTCCTTGTGTGCGAAAGGGTCAAGTGTGGGGGGGTGTCAACTGTAGGGCCTGTCAAAGCCCATTGAGACATACTGTATGGGATTTTGGGCTATATAAGAAATAAATGTTGTTGTTGTTGTTGTTGATTTGAACCGGGGTCTTCTGGTTCGTAGGCGAGTGTGTTGCCCACTAGGCTGCTACCACCCATGACGTATGTCAAGCATGACTATGATTAATCACGTTTTTCAATTACGTGCTCCCCCAACTGGCCGTAGATCTGTGATGGTCACAAGGTGGCTTCCTTACATACAGTAACATATTTTGTGATGTAAGATTGCGTCACTAAAGAAAGTGCGTTTGTGCGTTTGTGTCTGCAGCTTTTCGAAGGTGATAAACTGCCAATCTTACTTCACCGAGCTGGGAGCGGCAGACTTCTCCGTCCTGTCCAGTGCATATGCGTCACGAATACAAGACCTCATCAGCAACGCCAGAGGCTGCCTGGTAAGTGTCTCGGTGAGGTGTTCCCCTTCCTTTTCACCCCCATAATGTCTGCAAATGCCATTTCAGAATATAACAGGCGTTAATCTCAGCGCAACAAGCGTCGGCATCCTGGGCAACTTGGCCTGCGTACTAGACGGCTCCTACATTCCGAACTCGGACGAGTCCATTCTGCAGAACCTCAAGAACTGCAACGGCTTTACGAGCAAGCAAATTGCTGCAATGGAGACCCTCCTCCTCTCTGGCACAACCAGATATGGGTACGCAATCCGGCATGCGCAATGCCATTATCTGTAACCTCAACAGAAGAAGGTGTCTACAGAGTTTTGGAACTATATCAGTTTTTAATGCTCTATTTTGAACGGATTTTCCCTCCTTTCTTGCACAGAAATCCATCTACCTGGAATCAAAACACCCTGAATAACCTGAGCCCATTGCCACTCTACCTCACCAACAATTTCTGGAAAAACATCGCTATGGTGAGCGACCTCTGTGGGCTCACACGCATTCTCCCTCACACTCGCATGTCGCCTCATGAATTTGTCCTACCACCAACAGCGAGAGAGGCAGGCATTCTTGAGGACCTTCATCAAGATGCTGAAAGGCCTGGGCATGTCCCGATCCCGTCTGTACTCCATGATGGCGCAGGCCAGGGGCCCCGTCAGGTCCAGACGCGACACGTGTGAGTTGGAATCCGGTTCCTGTTTCCCGGCCGATTTCTACTCACCTGCTAACTGCCCCGGTCCGTTCTTACCCCCGAAGCGAGCCTGTGCACGGTGGGAAACATCACTCAGGTGGAGGTGAGCGACGACGCCTTCCCCTTCAGCTACGACCCGTCGCAGTTCGATGCCTGCCTGAGTGTCCCGGCGCTGAAAGACAACCTGGCAGCCATATCGGACAAGACGAATGATCCGGCATACCAGCAAATCATAATGCAGAAGCTGAATCAAGTAAGGCTGAACAATGGCAGACTAGCTCTACTTAATTGTCCCTTTTGAATAGAATAAAATTTTAATTTTCTGCCATGGAGCTTCACAGTTTTGCAGAATGCTTCAAGAGGAGAAATTTTTGCTGTTAGGGAGGTGCTCGGATTTGTAGAATTACGACGGGTTCATGTTTGTCGGTTCTTTATGGTCACGGTGTTGCTCACGTTCTAGGCCTACCCCGCCGGCATTTCGGACGACATCCTCATGGTTCTGGGCCCAGTGTCCCGAGCAGCCACAACCAATGACATCAGCAACTGGAATGTGACCAGAATCGATACACTGTCTGCCTTGATGAAGTCCTATGATGGAAGCTGGACACCCGATCAGGTGACGTTAAATCCCATCTGCTACACCAGAAGAAGGCTTGTTTTTGCAGAGACCAGTCTTTGCCTAATAGGTATTGCACATAGAATTCTGTCTTTGACACAATGCCAGTTTTAACTTGTAATAAACGTATGCGTAGCAGAGGCATCGGGCTGATGCACAGGTTACTGTGTGGGGGTGGAACCGAGCCGTAGGGTCTAGTAGCAGTGGGCGGGAAGGATTTTTCTGTGGCGTTCAGTGGGGCTCTGTGGTCAGTCTGTGGTTAAAAGCACCTTTCAGTTTGTCCACCACATTGTGGAGGACTGAAGTCCTCTCAGACACAGTTTTCGTGTTGTCCAGTTCCTCACCCACCACAGAACCAGCTTTCCTGACCTGTTCTGCCACTCCGGCACTAGAAAATGGCACTGGCCACAAAATCATGGTGTTCAGCTGAGGCTGAAAGGTCGGAGTCTGCATAGGAATTACAGCTGTAATATGGTTTTGGCGCTACGCTGTACCTCCATTTCGCAGGTTCAGGCCATCCTCTCCAAATACGTCAATGCCAGCGGCAACGCGTTGGGTAGCTTGGAACTGAATGCCATCGGAGGGCCTAACCTGTGTGCCTTACTCACCGGCACTGTGCAGACCATCACCTCCGGCAGCATTCTGTGAGTATTACTGGGGGGTTTGAATTATTCTTGTGCTGTATATCTATGCGCACCCGTCGTGTGTTATAATGTGTTTATTCGTCTCGCAGTCAGGCAGCGGCGCTGAACGTAACAACCTGTGCCCTCGAGACAAAGAAGATTCTGTTCAACATTGCTCAGCCGGCATTTGTCGCGGTGAAAGCCTTAACCCTTTCAGCTAACCAGTACCAACTCATGCAGCCCTATTTAGGTACGGAAAACATCTTTTTTTTTTCACTTAAAGAAGCTACTTGTGTCATGCAAACTGAAGGAAAGTGGAAGTTTTTTCATTGTGAAACACACAACGAAATGTGTCCTTTGAATTTAACCGTCACCCTCGGTGAGCAGTGGGCAGCCATGACAGCCGCCTGGGGAGCATTGTGTGGGGACGGTGCTTTGATCAAGGGGACCTCAGTGGCACCTTGTTAGCCACCGATGTGTACAGCGGTGAGATGAGTGGAAATCGGTTTATTCATGAGTTTTGGTTTGCAGGTGGAGCCCCACTGGACTTTGTTAGGACGCTTGCCACCTCGAACATCAGCATGGACATAAACACGTTCCTGGGCCTGGATCCAACTGTCATTCAGGTAAAGCATACACTCATATTTCATGGGTGAGAACAAAGAGACAAGTTACATAAATTAAGCGAAAGTGAAGTGCACAGCACAGCACACGGTGACACAACGAAATGTGTCCTCTGCTTCTAACCATCACCCTTGGTGAGCAGTGGGCAGGCATGACCCGGGGAGCGTTGTGTGGGTACGGTGCTTCGCTGGTACCTCAGTGGCACCTTGGCGGATCAGGATTCGAACCGGCAACCTTTTTGATTAAGGGTCCGTTTCCTAACCTGCACCACTGCCCAGAAAAGCAATCTTTAATGATGTTTGTACAATTAATGTATTGACACGCATACAACCCCAATTCCAATAAAGTTGGGACATAACTAAAAACAGAATACAGTGATGTGCAAATCCTTTTCCAACTATATTCAACTGAATACACTACAAAGACTAGATTACTATTGTTCAGAATGACAGTTTTTATTGTTTTTTTTTTTTTTTATCTTCACTTTGAATTTGATGCCTGCAACACATTCCATAAAAGCTGGAACAGGGGCACATTTACCACTGTGTTACATCACCTTTTTATCTTTCATCAAAGCTCAATACGTGTTTGGGAAGTAAGGACACTCCCTGTTGAAGCTGTGCAGGTGGAACAGACCGGTGTCTCCATTTTCAATGGCCAACTTAATCTACTTTTCTCAATCCTACATTTTGCTCCGGTGGCCATTGATGGAGATGTGAAACACATTAACATCATTAACACAACTATTTTTTTTTATTGTTACAATTTTATTGTATATATATATCAAATAATATATAAAATATAATAATCATTTAAAAATAACAATTTTGGTGTTCTTCGTACTCGTCTGCTCCGTCTCTTCCAGGCACTAAACGTGAGTACTGTGAAGGCACTACTGGGAAACACGAACGTGAACGACCTGAAGGCCTACAACAACAACACCATCATAAGTGACTGGATCAGCCGGCAGCTGCAGACCGACTTGGACACACTTGGACTGGGTCTCACCGGAGGCAGAACTGCTTCAGCCACAGCTTCACCATCAGGAACGGGAAACACAACCAATTCCAATATTTCCGTCACAGCCACCACCAATCAAACCACCGGTAAGAGGGTTGAAAAATTATCAGTGGCCATAAAAAAAAAAAGACCCTTGCTTTCAGAATTCAGTCATGGTTTAGGACTAATGGGGTGTTCAATCTGAATTTGATTCTAGTAGGTGACTCTGCGTCTGACTCTGACATGTTCGTTTTGCTCTGTGCCACTCAGGAAACGGAGGGATGAGCACCAGATCCACACAAAGTCTACACTGCCTCCTGCTGGCCCTCGCTCTTACTGCACTCTGTCTCTTCCATTGAGGAAAACAACAAGTGCACTGAAGGATACATTAAAGCCATCAATATATATATATATATATATATATAAATATATAAAAAACAAGACAATAGAGTGTAAAGTTAACAATATCCATTCTGTAAATATCACAGGGGTTTTAGTTGGATGGATTTGCATACGGGAAATATATTTAATATAATTGAATGTGGACTGCTCTGCATACTTTCAATGCATTCTGGTTTTAGCCTTTTAGCCATTTGAAAACACCTCATATTTCTTGTAGAAACTGTAACGAAAGTAAGACCAAAGATGAATGGTAAGATTTAAATACCCTCGGCCCAGGCACTGAGCTATTAAGAACAGCGTGGATATTCAGAAACATCTAAACATCTGAACAAAATCTTCTGCACTTTATTACACGCATCTCTTTACGTCTCCATTTTGTCTAAAAATAAATGTTTACCAATGATTTCAAGCAAATTTTTACTACAACTACATGTGTAATGATTGTTTTCCACATATTCTGCTAATTCAAACCTTTTGAGTAATTTAAAAGCAGAAAACAAGACTTTTTTTTTTTTTTTTTTTAAACCAAGAACACCACGACAATCTGACAGTTGTTTGGACAGTTTAATGAAAATCCCCTGCTGAGATGATGCACGGGCTGTTTCCAAGGGAAACAAACGTAATTTGAACAACTGCAGTAATCTTGCTTAGGAAAATTAGATGAGGCCTGTAGAGTAAATTAGCCATGTGACCTGAAGAATTGGGAAATGAGCTGAACTGGCACAGAAACGGACTGCGAGAGCCCAGGAGCACAGTGGGTCGGGGGTTAGAGGCGCTTGTAAAGCCCCAGCAGGGACTTGCAGTTGGGACAGAAGTGTTTGGCATCTCTCAGACGATCCACACAGAATGGGATGAGGCAGCAGCCGAGCACAAAACTGCAGGAGGGAAAATAAAATCATAAAAATCAGCCTGTCACCCCGACCTCACTCCTTAAAATGAACGTGTGCCCCCGTACCCACAAAAGAAGAGACCACCGCAGGACAGGTAGGACAGCAGGCCGGCCGTGAACTCCACTCTAGTGACCACCATCTGCTGGCAGTTGGGACACATCACTTGCGCTGGACTGTCCCCGAATGGACCGATGGAAGCTGATTGGATGATTTGACAACTCTGTGTCAAGCTTCAATCGCAGTCAAATGCTTGAAATTAAAATCAAATTGAGTGACGCGCCGAAGCCTCCCCAACAAACACAGCACCGAAACCAGATGGGTACGTACCCACAGGAACACGCAGACCTGCAGAACTGGCCATTGTTCTGTGATTAGATAACAGCAACTGTTAACATTCTGGAGAGCGGAGCTAAATACGGCCATGCTTACAGTTACAAGTTCACAATAGGTGCAAAAATGCCGCCTTGGCATGTGTCAATGTGCAGGTGTGGGGTACTTACTGTGCTGAAGTTCTCCGGGTAAAGAAAAAGTGTTTCAGAGAGCAAACGGCGCACAGTCGGTCCCGATCCTGCCCCACGCGGCACCACTGACCACTGCTCACATGACTGAGACGTGAAAGGGACCTTCTGTCCGCTCTCAGGGATAGGCTCCCTTTCAGCATTACAGGCCGTTTTATCTCCTACCAATTCAACGATAAAACATCAAACGTTGCTTCGGTCTTATTGGTCCCCCAATACTGAATCTGAAGTGTCTTTCCGAAATTCAGCCTTGGTGCAGAATTATAGCCACTTTGATCCAGTCCCACAATGAGATTTCCGGTGTCTGTAGCTTTAAATGCTAATGAGGAGGAGGAGAGGAAATTACGTCATATCCGTAAGATGGTGAGATGTACCTCGCAGCGGCCTCTCTGGTTCCACAATGGTGTTTTTTTTGTGTATTCTTCCGTTTTTCTTCGGAGACACATGGGCATCGGGGAAAACAACGCCAAAAACCTGTTCTGATGCACGTGAGAACCTGGCGGGCAGCTTTGAGTGCACCGACTGGCAAATGTTTCGGGAGACTGCAACACCATCAACCTGGCGGAGTACGCAACATCAGTGAACAGCCACAGCAGCAACTGCACTGATGACGTTACAGTCCTCAAGTCCATCACCACACGATCAAACAAGAAGCTGTGGATGACGGCAGAGGTACATGAACCGCTCAAAGCTTGAGACTCCGCCTTCAGGAATGGTATATTTTTGAACCACATCTGTGGGCTTTTGCAGAAGGTACAAAGCTTCTAAACTTTATATGCCCTTTCAATGAGTAGTGGTAGTGGGCCAATGGTAGTGGCCTAGTGGGTTAGACACTCGCTTATGAACCAGAAGACCCAGGTTCAAATCCCACTTACTACCATTGTGTCCCTGAGCAAGACAATCCTAAATGGCTACAGGGGGGGACTGTCCCTGTAACTACTGATTGTAAGTTGCTCTGGATAAGGGTGTCTGATAAATGCTGTAAATGTAAATGTACTCTTAGATCATGGGCTCACATGCAGAAAACTCCTAGAGGTCAGAGGCAAACCAAAGTTTGGGAGGTATGGGAAGAACTGAGATAAGACTAGCAAGGCCCAGCCAAGGCCAAATAAATCATGTGGAGGTTCGGAAGGCCCAGAAAAAGGCAGTGTCACAGATGGGTGTACAATGTTTAATAGTAGACTGTTTATTACTTTTGCCAACGCAAACAAAAATGGCCAGGCCTCAGTAGCCACGAATCATCAACCTGACAGATGTTCTCACTGACATCTTCAACATCTCGCTCATCACCACCATTGTACCCCTGCCGAAGAAGTCTTCAGTGTCGTGTCTCAATGACTACCATCCCGTTGTAATTATACCAATCATGATAAAGTGCTTCAAGAGGCTGGTCATGAAACATACAGGGAGTGCAGAATTATCAGGCAAGTTGTATTTTTGAGGAATAATTTTATTATTGAACAACAACCATGTTATCAATGAACCCAAAAAAAAAATCATTAATATCAAAGTTGAATGTTTTTGGAAGTAGTTTTTAGTTTGTTTTTATTTTTAGCTATTTGAGGGGGATATCTGTGTGTGCAGGTGACTATTACTGTGCATAATTATTAGGCAACTTAACAAAAAACAAATATATACCCATGTCAATTATTTATTTTTACCAGTGAAACCAATATAACATCTCCACATTCACAAATATACATTTCTGACATTCCAAAACAAAAACAAATCAGCGACCAATATAGCCACCTTTCTTTGCAAGGACACTCAAAAGCCTGCCATCCATGGATTCTGTCAGTGTTTTGATCTGTTCACCATCAACATTGCGTACAGCAGCAACCACAGCCTCCCAGACACTGTTCAGAGAGGTGTACTGTTTTCCCTCCTTGTAAATCTCACATTTGATGATGGACCACAGGTTCTCAATGGGGTTCAGATCAGGTGAACAAGGAGGCCATGTCATTAGTTTTTCTTCTTTTATACCCTTTCTTGCCAGCCACGCTGTGGAGTACTTGGACGCATGTGATGGAGCATTGTCCTGCATGAAAATCATGTTTTTCTTGAAGGATGCAGACTTCTTCCTATACCACTGCTTGAAGAAGGTGTCTTCCAGAAACTGGCAGTAGGACTGGGAGTTGAGCTTGACTCCATCCTCAACCCGAAAAGGCCCCACAAGCTCATCTTTGATGATACCAGCCCAAACCAGTACTCCACCTCCACCTTGCTGGCGTCTGAGTCGGACTGGAGCTCTCTGCCCTTTACCAATCCAGCCACGGGCCCATCCATCTGGCCCATCAAGACTCATTTCATCAGTCCATAAAACCTTAGAAAAATCAGTCTTGAGATATTTCTTGGCCCAGTCTTGACGTTTCAGCTTGTGTGTCTTGTTCAGTGGTGGTCGTCTTTCAGCCTTTCTTACCTTGGCCATGTCTCTGAGTATTGCACACCTTGTGCTTTTGGGCACTCCAGTGATGTTGCAGCTCTGAAATATGGCCAAACTGGTGCCAAGTGGCATCTTGGCAGCTGCACGCTTGACTTTTCTCAGTTCATGGGCAGTTATTTTGCGCCTTGGTTTTTCCACACGCTTCTTGCGACCCTGTTGACTATTTTGAATGAAACGCTTGATTGTTCGATGATCACGCTTCAGAAGCTTTGCAATTTTAAGAGTGCTGCATCCCTCTGCAAGATATCTCACTATTTTTGACTTTTCTGAGCCTGTCAAGTCCTTCTGTTGACCCATTTTGCCAAAGGATAGGAAGTTGCCTAATAATTATGCACACCTGATATAGGGTGTTGATGTCATTAGACCACACCCCTTCTCATTACAGAGATGCACATTACCTAATATGCTTAATTGGTAGTAAGCTTTCGAGCCTATACAGCTTGGAGTAAGACAACATGCATGAAGAGGATGATGTGGACAAAATACTCATTTGCCTAATAATTCTGCACTCCCTGTATGAAGACCCTGCTGCACTCCACCCTGGACCCACTGCAACCGCTCTACGGAAGATGCCATCGCCACCACCCTGCATCTGACTCTCACGCACCTGGACAATAAAGACACATACGCACGAAAGCTGTTCATAGACTTCAATTCAGCATTCAACACCATAATTGGTCGAGAAGCTGAGCCTGCTGGGCCTGAACACCTGCAACTGGATCTTGGACTTCCTGACTCAGAGATCTCAGTCTGTCCGGATCGGGAACAGCATCTCCAGCACCACCATTTACATTTAAGGCATTTGGCTAGACGCCCTTATCGAGAGTTTTTTCATGTTACCATCAATGAAGTAATCAAATCTGGTTCACTAGGAACAATGTGTGGCGCCGACAGGAAGACGTGTTGGCATTTTCCCGACAAAAAAAAAAAAGCCCCTTATGAGTGATCACGTAACTTTTTTTTATACTAGAGTGTCTTATACAGAATACGAGGCAACTTGGCCAAGCTGCACAGAACATTAAAAGAGATGGAAACTCCTCTACTTTTTGATGAAGTTAATCAAAAATATCTAACACCACTGCATAAAGACAGAAAGTGAAGTGATTGTCATTGTGAGATACTGCAGCACAGTGCACACAACTAAACATGTCCTCTGCATGTCCTACTGAAGTGAAGTGATTGTCACTTGTGATACACAGCAGCACAACACACAGTTCACACAATGAAATTTGTCCTCTGCATTTAACCCATAACCCTGAGTGAGCAGCGGGCAGCCATGACAGGCGCCCGGGGAGCAGTGTGTGGGGATGGTGCTTTGCTCAGTGGCACCTTGGCGGATCGTGATTCGAACCGGCAACCTTCTGATTATGGGGCCGCTTCCTAAACCACTAGGCCACCACTGCCCCAAAATAAAAGTCCTTCGAGCTGGAAATCTGCACTGAAATACACAATCATTTATTAACTGGGGCAAAATAAATAAAGTAAAAAATCTATTCAGGTATGGCACGGAGACGTATAAATTAATAATATACAAGATTTGTTTTTAAAAAATACTAAATTATTTTATGAAGATTTTTACTGCCAAATAAACCCATTAAATTCTTGAGTAATTTGTCGAACCCAAATATTTAAATTGAAAAAATTAATATTTCAAACAGAAAGCCCTGTAGCCAGGACTAGTTTGGTTCAGAATATGACCATCAAGGTCCCTTACGTCTGGGACCCCCAAAGTGCTTTATAATAAACCAGGCAGCCAAGGAGAAGAATTAAATTAAACAGGTTTTAATCAGTAGAAATCTATCTGTAAACAGATGCAGCAGTTTTGTTCTTCATACCTGAATCATTACATAAGAATAGATGCTTCTTGTGTAAAAATAGACTTACTTTTATCAAAGAAAATGGTCTTTGGCAATTAAAGGTTTGCCACCATAGACAGTCAGACAGACAGACGTGGCTCTGAAGGAAAAACATAACGCGCCAAACAACGTCCATGTCCAAGGTTTGATCAGATTTCTGGCTCCCCGTCTCCTCAGAATTCAGAACCCAAGTCCAGGTCTTGGTTGGTTTCATCATGCTCAGATCAATACCTGAAATGTTCAGAACATTTTTCCCCCTCCACAAATCTGCACATGTTCTGCCAACAAGAACAAGATCCCGTTCCAGCAGATCCTGCTGCTCTGGTGGGTCTCGTTATCCTCGTCTGGACTAATTATGTTCCGAACATCATTCTTATAATCAAGAAGCAGCTTCTTTGCCCTCCTTCTGTTCTCCATCGAGTTCATCGTCCGTCATCTCGTCTGCATCATCGTCCGGCATCTCCTCCTGCTCGGCTCGCCGCTCCTTCATGGCGGTGAGCAGCACCTTCAGCAACGTGTTCTCCGTCAGCAGGCTCTCGGAGGCGTCAGCGAGCTCCTGCAGCCTGCGGACGGCGTCGCCGAGCTGCAGGTTCTTCTGCCGGTGCAGCTCCTCCAGCTGCTGGCTCTGCCGCTGCAGCTCGGCATTCTGGGACTCCACGGCATGCGCGTGCAGCGAGATGCGCCGGTTGTCACGCCACAGCGTGGCCAGCTGCTGTGAGAGGCGCTCCCGCGCCCGCTGCAGCGTGCGCACCTCCCCCTGCAGCTGCCGCAGCTCCGCCTCCAGCAGAGACCACGCCCCAGACCCCGCCGCCGGCCCTGGCCCTGCCTGATCTGTGTGCTTCAGGACAAACCGGACCAAGTTGGGCAGGGTGATGGGGGCGTTGTCTGAGTACTTCACACTCAGGTGCTTCCTGTAAGACAGAAAAAAAAAAAAAAAAAAAAACACTACTATAATAATGGTGTAACATGGCCATCATAACACAACACACACACACACAACAAAAGGAAATTTTTGGAAAATTAATTGTTAGGTATTTTTAACCTTAAGAGAGATAAAGTAAGAGACGATGTGGAAAAAAAAAATAATGCAGATCAC
This sequence comes from Denticeps clupeoides, assembly GCF_900700375.1. Classification (NCBI taxonomy): domain Eukaryota; kingdom Metazoa; phylum Chordata; class Actinopteri; order Clupeiformes; family Denticipitidae; genus Denticeps; species Denticeps clupeoides. The sequence continues at coordinate 31,954,707 of NC_041709.1, forward strand.
AAATATATATTTTGGGAATGTATAAAATGAATGGATAATGTAAAAAAATAAATACAATATAATAATGATATATGTAAAAAAAAGAATGGACAAATAAAAAAAAAAAGGAATGGACTCCTGATAAAGGGGTTAACGCCATGACTGAGCACTGCCCCCGCGATCATGACTATGTCTCATTATTTCTACTACACTGCCAACAACGTTCACGGTCAGAACAAACCTGGCAGACCTACAGCATCCTTTTTTCTCTCACCGCCTTCCTGTGGCGCATACGGCAGAATTAAATAATCACTGCTAGAACCTACCTCTCCTCCAACTTTGTTTGAGCGCCGCTTCGATGCTTTTGTTAATTCTTCACAGCGCTAATTCTTCACAGCACGCGGAGGTCAAAGTTAAACCAGTCCTGCACTTTCCATGTTCCACCACACCTTGTTCAACACATACAGAAGTTGAACCAGGGGTGCAAAATGAAGGCAAACACAGATGTGCAGGACTGGTGCCCTCCAGGACCAGGGTTGGTGACCCCTGCTCTACAGGCTCTGCGAGTCGCTCTGTTGAGTATGGCGCAAGATGCTCTTCGGTCTGATGGACTTCAGTGCACTTCAGTCATAACAAGGGGAAACTTGAATCCATGCTACCAGTCAAATCAACACCAATAATCAAAAGCAAGTATTTGAATTTGAAATAAAGTGTTGTTTTGGGATTTGTCCCGGGGGAAAGTCAGCACACACTATTCCTCCTACCTGTGTTTGGGGAAGAAGAGCACAGCAGGGACGTGGTCCGCCATGAACTCCCACGGCAGGTCATTACTGCCGACGTTCACCCTGGTGACACCACGGGACAAAACATTACACCCCCGCATCCACAGTCAGATCCCGCGAGAACCCCCCGACCCACGCCGCTCACCTGGCCACGGTGAATCCGCCGTCGCCCTCAAACAGCCTGGCCAGCTGAACAACGACATGGTTCAGGGCCGTGCAGAACCCGCACCATTTGGTGTAGTAGAACAGCAAGACGTCCTGCAGGAGGGCGAGAGGGAGAAGCTTCACGTGGACTGTCCAGAGCACCGCGAATGACTGAGAAATAGGCAGTTTGAAATACACACCGTTTTAGGGTCCATCACAACATTGAGGAAAGAGGCGGTCGTCACCTCCTGAATGAGGGAAGACGGGGGGCGAAGATCTCGCTCACCAACCAGGTGCCTCTGCAGCAGACTGTAAGGAGCACTGAAGTTCCGGATCAAGTGTTCTGAAGCAACAAAACAACCATTGTAGATTTTAAAACGGTCCGTTTCAGTCAGTTCAACGTCGCCAAAATACAAAACTATTCCTTTAAAAATGGATTCTGCATTTAAACGAAATCCCTTTCAACGTTTTTTAGGAGTCAGTGAGCCCAGTATTCAGAAGGGTTCGAATCCCGAACCAACAAGGTGCCACTGAGCAAACCACCGTCCCCACACACTGCTCCCCGGGCGGCTGTCATGGCTGCCCACTGCTCATGGAGACAAAATCTTTTTACTACATAATGTCAAGTGTGTTATTTTGAGTCTTCAGATTCGATCTGCAATGTAAAAAAAAAAAAAAAAAAAAACTTGTGAGTGAGTGATTATCATTCTCCCTGATAAGTAAATTTCCATAATAAAAATGATTTTATCATATTCAGTCGCACTTCCTCAATTCCCACTCACGCATTATTTTGATTTCAGAATGCTTGTGGTGGGTTATAGATATATGGTGGTGGGTGAGCAGATGGCTGGGAGAAAAAGACTAAGCGGCCGTAGGACACTGGAATACTCCTTGAACAGTCACCTTATCGTGGTGGAGGAGTTTGAGAGCCCTAATGATCCTAATAGCTATGTTGTCTGGGGTAGGGTCTCCCATGACAAATTGGTCTTAGGTAAATGCTGAGACAAAGAATGATTCAGAAGATCTTTCATGGAAGGAAAAACAAAGAGTCAGAGTACTCATCCCAGAGGGTTACCGGGGTCCCACCCTGGAGCCAGGCCTGGGTTTGGGGCCCGTAAGCGTGCGCCTGGTGGCTGGGCTTTCACCCATGGGGCCCGGCCGGGCCCAGCCCGAACCAGATACATGGGCTCATCAAACTGTGGACCAATCACCCGCTGGAGGAACATGAAGGGTCCGGTGCAATGTGGAGCGGGTGGCAGACCGAGGCGGGAACATTGGCGTTCCGATCCCCAGACAAGGAAACTGGCTATTGGGAAATGGAACGTCACCTCTCTGGCGGGGAAGGAACTGGAGCTTGTGGAAGAGGTTGAGTAGTACCTCACCTCGACACATAGCATTGGCTCAGGAATCCAAGACCTTGAGAGAGAGTGCTCCGACTGGGGACTCAATTGTCCTGCTGGGACACCTGGTGGTGAGTTGGATCAGATGACAGGGGAAGATGCCACATAGACCTGGCACACCCAAATGTATAGTAATAGTCTGCTGGGAACATCTGGCAGAAGAACCTGTCAAGATGGTCTTCAATTCCCACCTCGGGCAGAGCTTTGATCGCATCCCGAGAGCAGTGGGGGACATTGAGTCCGAATGGACCTTGTTCCGCTCTGCAATTGTTGAGGCGGCTGTTGCTAGCTGTGGTCAGAAGGCAAAATCTCAGGGGTGTGGGAGGAGTTCAGTGAGGCCATGGAGAAAAACTACCAATCAGCTCCAAAGAGGTTCTGGCAAACCATCCGACGCCTCAGGAGAGGTTCTGGCAAACCATCCGACGCCTCAGGAGAGGTTCTGGCAAACCATCCGACGCCTCAGGAGAGGTTCTGGCAAACCATCCGACGCCTCAGGAGAGGTTCTGGCAAACCATCCGACGCCTCAGGAGAGGAAGGCAGCAACTCGTTCACACTGTGTACAGTGCTGATGTTGAGCTGCTGATGTTTACTGGGGCTATAGTTGGGCGGTGGAAGGAATACTTTGAGGAGGTAATCAATCCCATCGACGCGCATTCCGAGGAGGAACCACAGCTGGGATACCTGGGTATGGACTGTCCAATCTCAGGGGCAGAAGTTGCTGAGGTAGTCGAACCTCCCTGGAAAGGTATACTCCAAGGTACTGGAGAGGTGGGTCCAGTCGACAGTTAAATCTCAGATTGAGTCCTGGCCATGGAACTGTGGACCAGCTCTTTACCCTTGCTGGGGGGATAGAGGGGGCATGGGAGTTTGCCCAACCAATGCACCTGTGTTTTGTGTGTAAGAATGGACATCACGGGAGCCTGCTTTTGCCTTGCATAACAGATGTCTGCAGGGGGAGGTGTGACATTCCTGTAGGCCAGTGACAACTTCCTGTAGGCCAGGGGTATAAAAGTCTGCTCACATGTGGAAAAAGGGACCTCTGAGCTTTCTTGCTCAGGGGGTTTTCCATCGGAAGCCAGAAGGCTTCTGAGCCTTTCTCTCCCCCTCTCTTTCTCTTCTCCCCCTTTACTCTTTCTTCTCATTTTTATTTTCTCTGTAACCTTGGTACCTTTTTACATTCAATATTCACATGTATCTACAATAATTATTTACCGGTGTTAATAAATTAGAAACTGTTCATTTTTAACCTCTATTGTGCCATGCCTCTTTCTGCCAGGTAACATCAAATTGGAGTGGTTGAATACAGTGCTTTGTGTGGAGGGAGAAAGAGTTTTACACACTCTATTCTCTTCTACCACACCACATGGTCTTTTTTTACATGTGGATTTGGAGAAAGCTTATGACCGTGTCCCCAGGGGCACCCTATGGGGGGCGCTCCAGGAGTAAGGGGTGGATGGCCTTTTGTTAAGGGCCATTCAGTCCCTGTACCCGAGGAGCTTGAGTTTGGTCCGCATAGCCAGCAGTAACTCGGACCTGTTCCTGGTGATGGTTGGACTTTGCCAGGGCTGCTCTGTTTCACCAGTTCTGTTCTCGTCTCTGCTTTTGGCGGATGATGTGGTCCTCCTAGTTTCATCAGGCTCTGGCCTTCAGCTCTTGCTGGGTAGGTTCGCAGCAGAGTGCGAAGCGGCTGAGATGAGGATCAGCACCTCCAAATCTGAGACCATGGTTCTCGAGCGGAAAAGGGTGGCTTCCCAACTCTGGGTCAGGAAAGAGGTCCTGCCTCAAGTGGAGGAGTTTAAGTATCTCTGGGTCTTGTTCACGAGTGGTGAAGAGGGAGCTGAGCCAGAAAGCAAGGCTCTCGATTTGCCGGTCAAGATCGCGGATACAAGCAGTCAACGTGAGTTTCCTCCGTAGGGTGGCCGGGCGCAGCCTTAGAGATAGGGTGAGGAGCTCGGACATTTGGGAGGGAGTAGAACTGCTTGGGGCTGTACAAACCGCTGTACGCTCCAAACCAGATCCCGGGGGATTACATTTCATAGGTAAGGCTGGACAATTGTTTTGAATATATTTGGCCGTTTTATTAGGCTTAACCTTAGCTAAGAGAGGCTAAGCTAGCGAAGCTATGCATTCAAGTCAGCCTCCAAACAACGTTTTGGTTGTTAAACGTAAGAACTATAATACAGGATTTTATAATGGCCAAATATAATCAAAACAGTTGTTTAAGCCTTACCAGGGTTTGTCGTTCGACAGTAATGTAAAGAGTTTTTTGTGATTATTTAATCTTGTAGAATATTGCATTTTGAAAGCACTGGGCATTTCAAGTTGTTATAAGTAGTTTGTATGTTTCACTTTGAAATTAAACATTTCACTATTAGTAATTTGTATGCGACTTTTCATTGATATGCAAGCAAGTGTCCTTTATCATATTGCAATCGCATATCACAATATTGATCTCAATAATTTCAATATGTCTTTTTCCCCAAATCGTGCAGCCCTACTCAAGTCTGGTCTGGGAACGCATTGGGGTCCTGGCGGAGGAGCTGATGGAGGTGGCTGGGGAGAGGGCTGTCTGGGATTCCCTACTAGGGATACTGCCCCCGCGACCCGGACCCGGATAAGCGGAGGAAGACGAAGACTATGTTTCACTTCACGCAATATTAAGGTCAATAGCAGTAGCAAAAGCATTTCACTGCATATCATACCATCTATGACTGTGTACATGTCAAATTAAATTTGAATTTGATATATTGACTGGGTTAAATGAATAACGAGGAAAAAAAAATTATTGACTAAAACTAGACTGACAAATACAACTAAAATGTTTTATTCTAATAAAATTTGACTAGACTAAAATGAGTCTAGACATGACTAAGACTAATAAAAACTAAAATGACAGTTTGGTTCACTGTAATACATCATTCAGCTGCAAATTAATAATTTTCAGCCAGTTCCTTCATTATTTATTGTATGAAGGCATCTTTACCTAACGACTCCTTCAGGCCTTCCTGGTGGTTGAGAACGTAGTGTGTCTCGTCCGGGAGGTTCACTATGGTGGCGAACACCTGTCCACTGCCATTTCCCAGCGCTCCCAGTCCAGCAGCAAATGTCCAGTGCAAGTGTGAGTCCAGCAGGTAGAACCGTAGCGTCTTATTGGTCCGACAGCGAAGTCCTGTGATCGAGTCGGCTAATGAACAATCGACTCCAGTTGCAGACGGGGTAAGTGCATGAGGTTTGGACGTCTGCTGCCCTGATTCCTGTGGGCGGGGCTCCGGAACCCCTGCACCAGGCTGAAGGCTGCGGCAGCAGGCACTGTAGTGAGTGAAGGGGCTGTAGGCGTCGGGGACGTTGCTGCAGGCTGCAGAGAAGGACAGGAGCTGCTGGGGTCCTGAGACTGAGAGTTGCCGGAGGTAGGGACCCAGCGCCGCCTCCAGCTCCACCCCGGAGCAGCGACCGGACGCAGACAGCGCCACGCCAAGACCTAGGCCCGCATCCGAGCCAAAGATGGAGCGGTTGAGACAGAGCTCACAGACGCTCTGAGAGGAGCGAGAGACGGACCTCCAGCCGGGCAGCATCAGGGTGTTGCAGCACAGCGGTCGAGAGCCGTCTGGGGTACGAAGCGTGAAGCCATCGCCACCCTGGAAGTGCGAAAATGACGGGCTGCTGCAGGAGTGGTACCGCTCGGCAACATCGGCGATCTGAGAAGCAGACAGGGTGGGCGTTAGGGTTCGAGTAAAGCTTTATCTAGGCAGCAAGGACATTGCCAACCTGCGTGAGGAGCGGGTGATGGGCTCCGAGCGGGTTGTGTGGGATGAAGAGCAGTAGGGCGGGGCCCTTGCGTAGCTCCTCCTCCAGGCTGCGGCTCTTGGCCCCGGTGGGGGACAGCCAGTGCAGAATGCTCTCACTGTGCTCGAACACCCAGCTGCAGATGTTCTGCGACGTGAAGTTGCGCTCCTGCCGTGGGAAGGTCTGGGGGAGGGAAGATACAGAATGATATCTCAAATGATGTTATCTTTAATGTCACTATGAATCATATAAAATCATATATTATATAACATGTTATGTGTATGTCTGTATGTATTTTATATGTATACGTGTGATAGAAAAGAATCTTTGAAAGAACATGTCACCCAGGGCCCATGGCACATTGATAAAAAGAATAAAATGGGAAATTACACAATTAAAGAAATAAATCTATAATATTCTTGACCTTTGACCCTCAACTGTCAGTATCTGAGAATTTTTTTTTTTTTTATATTATTGACATCATAAAGGCATCTGAAAGAACTGTTTTCTATTAAAAGATGCATACCAGAGAAGAGTTGAAGCGTCTGTGCAGGTAAACGGTTTCATCCTCGTGGACGGAGATAGCCGCTGCCACGTCTTTATTAGTCACAACCGCAAACCGCACCGCCCCTCGGAAATCTGGACCAATTACAGAGGAACAAAGCAAATCAGCTTCAAGCATGGTGTCATGCTGCAACGATCCGGGTCTTGTCAAGTCTCACCTCTCTTTAGGGCGTGAAGTGCAGAAGACAGAAAGGTGGTGTAGCCAGGAGGCTGAGGGGAGGAGTTAAACTCAAAGAATCCCACCACACCTGGCTGAGGAAATTAACAGTACGCAAAAGTTAGTGGCGTTGTAGTACTGTACTGTTCTGGAACTGCCAGGGCAGTAAAAACAGATGCAAAACGCCACGCCCTCGTTTCGCAAAGCAGGACACAACGTAACTGTAAGCTGTTTAGCGTGTCCTTGAACTCGAACAGGCGCTGATATGCCAACGTGTGTGTTCTGAGCGCCAAGAACAAACATCCGGACTGGAGCACCGATGTCAAAACCAGTCAAGTGACTTTACATAAAAATAAATAAATAAAAACTTCACTACGCTAGCTGTCAGTGTAGAATTGAAGTCTTTATAATGATAATAAAGACCACAGCAGAACAGAACCAGTCGCAAAATGAATAGAAATGTAAAAAACGCACGTCTTTAACCCTAATCGGACAGTTCGTAATCACGTCGCTGTCACAACTGCCACTGGCGGGACGAACTGAAAAAAACATTTCAAGCAGGTCCACGCATGGAGAGCAAAGGAAGTCTCAACAGAGAAACGCTCCAGCAAATAAAAGAGGGAGTTGAAATGATGAGAGATGAAAGAGACCATGAACGCAGAAAACCAAAAAAAAAAAAAACTAGCAAAAAATCTTTTTAAAAAATGGTTACCAGGAACAAAGTAGAAAAACATCTCCAGCAGCTCCATACATACTGACAGGTTGACCTATTCTCAGCCCATATGGTTTCTCACGCCCTCTCCAGTTTGATATAAAATGCTTATAGTGGTCTAGCAGGGGTCTAGTGCAGCACCTCTCTAATCATGGGGGACTCCTGCCGAGGCGGAGATAGACGGAGATGATCAGACAAACGCAAGTCTCCTGAGATCGAAGACGAGGACATATGACGAGCGTTTGGCTTCATTGTGACTACGGCGGGAGACACATCCAGAGGGGCGCCCCTAATGGTGACATTATTAAGTGACATTGTACTAATGTCACTTAATATGAAAAGAACAAGACCACATGAATTTAACTCCTTAGCAAAGCCTATTAAGAAGTAGTAGTAATAATTAATAATGATTTGAGTAACTTTACTATGAGGCCTCCACTACGGCAAGCCAACAGGGCCATTAATCGGCAGATTCTAGTGGAATCAGGCATTTCATGCGTGTGGTTTGCCGAGCGTACCTCGTGGTAGGACAGGAACTCTCGGAGGACCGCTCTGGAGGGAAGATAGGTGAGGGGGGTTACCACCTTCCTGATAAAACGCTCCACGTAAGCCGCCGTGAAGGGTCCCTTGTACTCAATCGGCCCAAAACTGCAAAAGCCAAAAACACGAGTTAAGGAACAATGACCGGAACCGAAACAGAAGCAGCTCAGGACCAACGAGCCGCACCACAAACCATGATGAACTGACACACGGAGCCTAGATGTGGTTTCCTGCACCTGCGATAGAACAGATGGACGACGGGGTACCGGTAGAAGTTCAGCTTCCGTCTGCACCTCCCCTGACTCCACCAGCAGTTCACCGCCACAAACTGCACCTGCGGGTTCAGCAACGGTCAGCACCGCCCCCTGTAAAAATGTGCATTAGGACAAGGCGTCGTGCCGCTTTACCTCCCTGGCGAGCCGCAGCGCCACCTGCTGCACCTCCTCGCGGCCAGCGATGGAGTGAGCGCACCACGGCGCGTAGAAGAAGACCAGCGAGACCTCGGCCACGGCCCTCAGCCGGTCCACCTGCTCCAGCTGGCCCAGGAACAGGTCCACCACCGGCACGTCGGGCGAGAAGAAGCGCACCGGGGGACGAGGCGGGGCCACCACATTCTTCGCTCGGCTGCAGGGCGAGGCCACGTGGTTACTTCAGGGTCGCACACGCGACCATTCTCAACGGTCTTAATGCCGTTGAGAATGGCTGCCAACTGTTCAGCACATAACGCCAAAATGCCGACACCTTCAACCCAGAAACTATTGAAATGTACGCAATTATTCTTAAACGCTGGACAAAGAGGAAGGAGAGAGAAACAGAAGCAGACAACTATTCTCTGCAAACTGTGTGTGTCGTTGTCAAAAGTTCTAGCCCACAAGGACACTTTACTAAAACTAAAAGTAATTTATGCCATTACTCTCTGATGGGCTTAAAAGAAGTGTATGAATGGCCGGATTGTTTAAAATGACCGACAGAAAGCAAGGCCTGGTCTCTCCTCCCACCTCATCAGATGGAGAGATCATGCAGGAAGAAGTAATTTAGTAGTCAAGTGAAGTTCACGGTCCATAATCCGGCCAGAACAGAACAGGCAGCGGCGACATGTGACGTGAAAAGAAACGAAACGAAACGCGTGTCTCGCACGCGACGTGCATACTGGCCTGCTGTCCCGGTTTTACCTGCAGGTGAGCTTGACCGCTAGGACGAGCAGGCAGCTCAGCACGATGGCTCCGCAGAACAGGTCGGGTCTCCGGGCCATCAGATTCACCACCTGCCGGAGAAACACCCGCGACCGGCGCAGCATTACAGATGTCGCGCCGTCCCTCCCATTTATTCTCTCCGGCCCGCCGGGCGCCGGGACGTTTACCTAAAGGGGCGGGAAGGAGCCAGGGGACCAACGCCGAGACACCCACCCACCAGCGAAGCCGCATTCACTCGCAACCATTCTGAGCCAACCTTCCTTTCCCACGTAGACTTAACACTTCCGCTTACGTCAGTTAGGGACCGTCGCGCAGCTATCGAGTAGAAACGAAAAACGTAAAAAGAGATTGTCGCCTTAACGACAATCTCTTTGAGTTAGAGCCTCGTACGCATTGTCACACTTCAAGAACAGATAAAATATTATTTTGTGTGCGTGTGTGTGTGTATGTATATATATGTGTGTGTGTGTGAATGTGTATATATATATATATGTGTGTGTGTGTGTGTGTGTGTGTGTGTGTGTGTATATATATGCTCATATTCTTTAGTATTAGTTAGTGTTAGTATTTAGTTTTCTTTGACATTGTCTACATATAAATACTGGAAAAATTTTCAAGGGATTCAGCAACGAGAGATAAGAATGGAATTTAGCATGTTAAAATGTAAGAGAAGACTCGGCCAGGCGCGGAATGGCGAGTGTCCAGTCGTTTTTGGACCGGGAAGATCTTCTTGGGTTGGCAAGACACGCTTGGCCTCAGCTTCGTCAACTGCCCACCGTGTTTACTTTAAGCTTGACGACGCATCTTCCAGTGGGATTGAGGTGAAGTTCGCCAGGAATACAGACCCTCCTTCCCAGTACCTTGGAGTAGACTTTTCCAGGGAGGCTGAGGAGTGTGATCTTCCTATAGTTAGATCACACCCCTCTTCTTAAAAACGTGGATCACCACACCAGTCTGCCACTCCACTGGAACTGCCCCGATGTCCACGTAATGTTGTAGAGACGTGTCAACCATGACAACCCTACAACATCCAAAGCCATGAGATACCAGGACGGAGCTCATCCACCCCCGGGGCTGCACTGCTGTGTAGCTATTTAACTACCTCAGCAACTTCTGCCCATGAGATTGGACAGTCCATACCCAGGCATCCCAGCCTTGGTGGGATTGAGGAGCTCCTCAAAGTATTCCTTCCACTTCCGGACTATAGCCCAATTGCAGAGCGGAACAATTACAGAGCGGAACTAGGTCCATTCGCATTCGTACTATATGTTTGTTTTCTGCCAAGTTTACGTGTCATCTTTTCCTGCCATTGATCCAACTCACCATCAGGTGGTGATCAGTTGACAGCTCCGCTCCTCTCTTCATCAGAGTGTCCAAAACATATGATTCAACTACAAAGTCAATGATCGACCTGCGACGTAGGCTGCCCTGGTACCAAGTGTATCAATGGGCATCCTTAAGTTTGAACATGGTGTTCGTTATGGCCAAACTGCGGCTTGCACAGAAGTCCAATAACGAAACACCACTCGAGTTCAGATCTGGCGTGCCGTTCCTCCCAGTCACGCCCCTCCAGGTCATGCTGTCATTGCCCACGTGAGCATTGAACGAACCAAAAAATGAATCTGACTCGCCGCAGCAGAGACCAGGCTAAACCGAGCATCTGCCATATGTGTATAGATCTCAATACAGATTTGAAGACCCTCCTCCCCAGTACATTGGAGTAGACCTTTCCAAGGAGAATGAGGAGTGTGATCTTCCTATAGTTAGAACACACCCTTTGGTCCCTCTTCTTAAAAACGTGGACAACCACACCAATCTGCCACTCCACCGAAACTGCACACAATGTCCATGTAATGTTGCAGAGACGTGTCAACCATGACAACTCATAGCCATGGTGTTCGTTATGGCCAAACTGCGGCTTGCACAGAAGTCCAATAACGAAACACCACTCGAGTTAAGATCTGGCGGGCCGTTCCTCCCAGTCACGCCCCTACAGGTCATGCTGTCATTGAAGTCCGCCAGCAGGACAATGGAGTCCTCAGTCGTAGCACTATCTAGCACTCGTCCCAGGGACGCCAAAAAGGGTGTGTACTCTGAGCTACTATACTATAACCAAGTGCCTCAGACAACATAGCTCCTAGGATCATTAGTGTTCTCAAACTCCTCCACCATGATAAGGTGACAGTTCAAGGAGGAGGTACAATTTTTTGCCTTCATTACGATACTCCCTCATAGCTTTCATAAGTTGCATTGTGAATGAAACATGGGGGGATGAAATGAATAACTGTTGGCCCTGTACACCGGCCCACCACAGACTGGAACCACAAACACTTTTGTAAAGATGGCGAATGTTAATGAACTTAACCTAATGAGGTTAAGTTTACATGAACATGTTAGAGAAGCAAAACGGTTTGAGTAAATGGAAATGATGTTTCTCCCAGTCAGTGACAGTGTCTCTGAGCTCATATTCTTTAGTATTAGTATTAGTTAGTGTTAGTTTTTAGTTTTCTTTGGTATTCGTCAATGAGAATGAACAGTGACATTTTCTATATATAAACTATATAAGTTAAAATAATTCATTTCAGATTTAGTAGAAATAAAAATGAAATACTGGAAAAAGTTTGTTCGAAAGATTAAGGGTAAAAAATAAGCCAAGGATGAAGTTCCTCCTGAGCGCAATGCAACCAACAAGATATCGGTTCAGATTGATGAAAAAAAGAGGATCAATAAAGACACCAACAACTTCAAGCGGGTGTTGAAGAAATTCCTGAGGAAGAATCACAGACGTAAAGCAGAAGTGGAAGAGATACAAAAGACCTCCAATAATCATGGTAAGGCGCCTACTCATGACGCACATAAGGACAGTCTGGCTTTAAATGTAGACCTAATACAAGAAAAAGACACACAGCCTTCCTTGTAGGTTATTCAGATAGAAAAGAGATTAAGTTTGGATATAGAAAATGATCTCAAACACGTGCAATTCGAGCAGCTTGAAACACAGCTGGTCACAGAGAAACAGGAAACAGAAAAACAGGAAACATGTTGCAAGCAGATTGCGATAGAAAGAAACCTTCATACGCAGCTGCAAAGCCAGCAGGCTCTTTACGAAGAGACAGTGATGAAGGAGCAGGAGAAGCTGAAACATGAAGTAGTTCATGAGCAGAAAAAGAGAAAGAAAGTCGAAAAAGAGCTCGACGCAGAAAGAAAAAGCAGATAACAATTAAAGAGGCTTCTCCGGGACAAGGAGACAGAGTTCCGTGATCAGATAAACAGAAAAGAAAATTTCAACAATCAAACGCTCCAGCAAATAAAACAAGAACTTGAAATAATGAAAGCCGAAAGAGACCATGAGAGCACAAGGCGAGAAGAACTTGAAAAAGCGCTACTCAATGAGACGGCTAAGAAGGACGAACTGGAAAAACGTTTCCAGGAGCTCCAAACGATTCTCGAGAGCAAGCAGCGTCTTTACAAAGAGACCATAGAGAATGACAAGGAAATGTTGAGAAGTAAATTAGAAGAGATCGAAAAAGAGCTCAAAGCTGAAAGAAAAATCAGGAAAGAGGCAGAGAGGCTTCTCCTGGAGACAGAGACAAAGTTCCGTGATCAGATGGACAGCAAAGAAAGTCTCAACAGAGAAACTCTCCAGCAAATCAAAGAGGAGCTTCAAAGAATGATGGCCGAAAGAGACCATGAGAGCACAAAACGAGAAGAACTTGAAAAAGCGCTACTCAATGAAACTGCAAAGAAGGACAAACTGGAAAAACGCTTCCAGCACGTCCATACGAAGCAGGTTCTTTACAAAGAGACAATGGAGAATGAGAAGAAAATGCTGAAAAGTCAATCGGAAGAAGTCAAAAAAGAGCTCGAAGCAGAAAGAAAAATCAGGAAAGAGGCAGAGAGGATTCTCCTGGAGACAGAGACAAAGTTCCATGATCAGATGGACAGCAAAGAACGTCTCAACAAGGAAACTTTCCAGCAAATCAAAGAGGAGCTTCAAATAATGACGGCCGAAAGAGACCATGAGAGCACAAAACGAGAAGAACTTGAAAAAGCGCTACTCAATGAAGCGGCTAAGAAGGACGAACTGGAAAAACGTTTCCAGCACGTCCATACGAAGCAGGTTCTTTACAAAGAGACAATGGAGAATGAGAAGAAAATGCTGAAAAGTAAATCGGAAGAAATTGAAAAAGAGCTCGAAGCAGAAAGAAAAATCAGGAAAGAGGCAGAGAGGCTTCTCCTGGACACAGAGACAAAGTTCCTTGATCAGATGGACAGCAAAGAAGGTCTCAACAGAGAAACTTTCCAGCAAATCAAAGAGGAGCTTCAAATAATGAGAGCTGAAAGAGACCATGAGAAGACAAAACGAGAAGAACTTGAAAAAACGCTACTCAAAGAAACAGCTAAGAAGGACGAACTGGTAAAACGTTCCCAGCACGTCCATGCGAAGCAGGTTCTTTACAAAGAGACAATGGAGAATGAGAAGAAAATGCTGAGCAGCAAATTGGAAGAATTCGAAAAAAAACTTGAAGCAGAAAGAAAAAATAGGAAAGAGAGAGAAAGCCTTCTCCGGGAGACAAAGTTCAGTGATCAGATGAGCAAAGAAAGTCTCAACAGAGAAACGCTCCAGAAAATAAAAGAGGGAGTTGAAATGATAAGAGATCACGGGGGCAGAAAAATAAATAAGCTTCTAAAACATATTGAACAAACGGTAACCAGGAATGAACTAGAACAACACTTGCAGCAGATCCACTCGCAGCTACAGAGCCATGTGGGTTTTTACAAAAAGACACTGAAGAAAGAGCAGGACATGGTGAGAAGCGACGTGGCAGATGAGCAGGGGAGCAGAGAGAACGTCGAGAAAGAGCTTGAAGCAGAAAAAGAAAGTAGGGAAGAGACAGAGAGGCTTCTCCTGGAGACACAGACAAAGCTCCATGATCAGCTGGAGAACAAGCAGGCTCTTTACGAAGAGATGACTAAAGAGGAATTGCTGAAACTAGAGAAAATACTGTGCTGGGCTAATTCAGTTGACAGATGAAATAAGAAAAGAACTTATCTTCCAGAAGCTCCACATAAGGACATGGAGAAAAGGAACATGAATGAGCAGAGACAATCTCCAGACAATCACAAAGCTTTCTTCCATTGATGGTCACTATTTAGAAACATGGCCTATTCCTTAGTTTCCTCCCCTTATGATTATATTAGTGCTTTCATACACACATTGCGTTTGCCTCATTTAACCCTGAGTTACCCCAGGGTTTACAACAGCTGCTACTTGTAGTATATTTTTGCCTTGTAGTATATTTTTGAGCCATATTGTGAATTATGGGCTATATGAAGCCTGTCTTTTCACACAGTTAACTTCCAACGAACACACAAAGAGACATGCAGCGAAAATTCTGGAGAGTTAAAGGTCAGTCAGACAATTCAGCGCTGTCATGGATGCCTTACGTACACCTGGCCAGCAAATGGAGATGGGTAACCTCACATGTGGCGTGTGGCGCCCTGCCTCAAAACCCAGAAGGGCTTTGGCCAAGGTCAAGTTCATACATAGTAAAAGCAGAGTGATTAATTGACCCTGTATCCTGGTTGTTGTAAGCAGTCTTCTTCTGATCTGGGGCATTGGTGGTTTAGCGGTTAAGGAAGTGGCCCCGTAATCAGAAGGTTGCAGGTTCGAATTCCGATCTGAAAGGTGCCACTGAGGTGTCGCAAAGCACCGTCACCACAAATTCCAATGCGCCTCCAACGAGTCCAACAAGATTCCTGTGATCAGTAATGACCTCAAAGGGATGCTGCACTCCCTCCAGCAGGTGCCGCCACTCCCCCAACGCTGCTCGTACAACCAACAATTCCCGATTTCCCACATCCTAATTAATTTCGGCCTCAGTCATCCTTTGTGAATAGAAGGCGCAAGGGTGAAGATTCCTGCCGCTACCATGATACTGCGACAGCACCGCCCCCAATCCCACCTCCGAGGCATCCACCATGTCCTACGGCTTCGTCAGGTCGAGAATTTGGAGAACCGGTGCTGTGACAGACAACTCCTTTAGGGCACAGAATGCCTCTTTTGCAGCACCGGTCCGCTGGAGCATGTTTGGCTGTCCCTGGAGGAGGGATGTGAGCGGCGCTGCCACCATACTATAATTCCTAATGAAGCGGTGATAGTAATTTGCGAACCCCAGAAAGCGCTGCAGCCCTTTAATAGACGTGGGCTCAGACCACTCAGTCACCGTGGTTACCTTGGGTTCCTCCATAGCGATTCCTGCTGAGCTTATGTGATAGCCAAGAAATGCCACCTCCTTCATGCACAACGAGCACTTGTCAGACTTCACATTCAATTGATGCGCAAGCAAGCGGGAGAGGACTGACCTCACATGCTGGAGGTGTCCAGCCCGGGTTTTGGAGAACACCAAGATGTCATCTATGTACACCACTAGAAACCTATCCAGCATGTCTCGGAGGACGTCGTTCACGAACCCCTGGAAAACGGACGGAGCATTGGCACACCAGATTGTAGGCACTTCAGAGGTCCACTTTCCTGAAGAAGGTCACCCCCCCCGGAGCCGCTCGATGGTAACGGGAATCACTGGAAGAGGATATGAATACATCCTCGTGATCTCATAGAGCCCCCAGTAGTCAATGCATGGGCGCAGACCCCTGTCCTTCTTCTTCACGAAAAAGAAACGGGCGGAGGCGGGAGAACGTGAATGCCTATATAACCCTGATGTAGGGCCTCGGCCACGTATTCCTCCATTGACCGCTGCTGTGGTCAATGGAGGAATACGAATAAATAGGTGACCGAAGAGGGGTTTTACCTGGCAGGAGGTCGATCGCGCAATCCCATGGACGGTGCGGTGGAAAAGACGCGTCACCTTGTCAATCAAGAAGGCCTCGTGCAAATCCAGGAATTCGGGAGGAATGGAGTGCACTGCGCTCGCGGGCTTTCGACAGACGTCGCGTACACAGGTGTGCAGGGCTTGTAACGAGATCGTGTACTGCAGAGGATGGGTAGGGATACAACAGGTAGACACAACAGACCATGCGATGTAATTACCTGCTGATCCTAAGTCTACAAGAGCACGGAAGGAAACACAGGGATGGTCATCAACACTTGAATAAGGAACTGTCCACAGTTAGTAGGGGAGGGAACCTTCCTCTCTTGACCCTCCGACCAGGGGAGGCGTGGGCAGCTGTCCCTCCAATGAGCCGGCTCCCACAGTGGAGACATGCCCCTGTCTGGAGCCGCCGCCTCCTCTCCTCCCGCTCCACACGGGATGAAGCGACCTGCATTGCCTGCGGGGATGGTGACCGTCTGTCGCATCCTGTCGCTCCGACCTGGGGCTTGAAAGTACCCACCTCCCGTTGTTGCTAAACATCCTCTGCAACCAGAACATCACAGGGAAGTAAAGTAGGAGCAGTCATATGGCAGCAGTTCGGCTAGAGCACTGGACTCACCAGGACACATCCAGGTTTCTGTCAAGCAAAGAGTGTCCAGTTAATGTGAAGTAAAAAAGACCTTGAGGATGTAGGTTTTATTTACCGATAAGACCTCTGTGCCAAGATAAGACTTGGCCAGGCGCGGTTGTTGATGGATGAGGAGTGTGATCTTCCTATAGTTAGAACACACCCTTTGATCCCTCTTCTTAAAAACAAGGATCACCACACCAGTCTGCCACTCCACCGGAACTGCCCCCGATGTCCACGTAATGTTGTACATACGTGTCAACCATGACAGCCCTACAACATCCAAAGCCATGAAATACCAGGACAGATCTCATCCACCCCCAGGGCTCCACTGCTGTGTAGCTATTTGACTATCTCTGCAAATTCTGCCCCTGAGATTGGACAGTCCATACCCAGGCATCCCAGCCTTGGAATGTGTGTTGCTGGGATTGAGGAGCTCCTCAAACTATTCCTTCCACCGCTCGACTATAGCCCAATTGCAGAGCAGAACAATTGCAGAGCGAAACATGGTCCATTTGGATACGGACTATACGTTTGGTTTCTGCCAGGTATATGTGGCATCTTCCCCTGCCATTGATCCAACTCACCACCAGGTGGTGATCAGTTGACAGCTCCGCTCCTCTCTTCACCCGAGTGTCCAAAACATATGGTCGGAGATCAGATGATTCAACTACAAAGTCAATGATCGACCTGCGACGTAGGCTGCCCTGGTACCAAGTGTACCGATGGGCATCCTTATGTTCAAGCATGGTGTTCGTTATGGCCAAACTGCGGCTTGCACAGAAGTCCAATAACGAAACACCACTCGAGTTCAGATCTGGCGGGCCGTTCCTCCCAGTCACGCCCCTCCAGGTCAGCTGTCATTGCCCACGTGAGCAAGTCCCCCAGCAGGACAATGGGGGTGAACACACTCGGTCTCTCTCGCGCACAGATTAGATTAGATTAGATTCAACTTTATTGTCATTACACATGTACAAGTACAGGGCAACGAAATGTAGTTTAGGTCTAACCAGAAGTGCAATAAGCAGCAAGTGCAGGATACAGTTCAAATAAGTTATATATATACATAAAGTGATATGTGCAGGATAAAGTGTAGTACAGTGCAGTGATTATCAGCAGTGTATGGGGGGGGGGGGGGGGTGTGTAGAGGAGTTCAGCAAGGAAACAGCTGTTCCTAAGTCTGCTGGTTCTTGTCAGTGGTAGCCTGAAGCGTCTGCCTGAAGGCGGGAGAGAGAACAGTTTGTGGGCCGGGTGGGAGGAGTCCTAAAGAATACTGCGAGCGCGACGCAGGCAGTGCTTCCTCTGGATTTCCTCAATGGATGGAAGTGGAGTCCCTGTGATGCGCTGGACAGTTTTCACCACCCGCTGCATCGCCTTACGCTCAGCAACAGTGCAGCTTCCATACCAAACTGTGAGACAGCTGGTAAGGATGCTCTCTATTGTAGAGCGGTAAAAGTTCAACAGGATGGTAGTGGGTAGCTTGTTCTTTTTTAGTGTTCTCAAGAAGAAGAGGCGCTGGTGAGCCTTCTTGACCAGGCTGGAGGTGTTAATGCTCCAGGACAGGTCCTCTGAGATGTGGGTCCCCAGGAACTTGAAGGATGTGACAGGCTCCACAGTCATCCCATTGATGTGGATGGGATCATGCGAGCCCCTTCTCTCCCTCCTGAAGTCCACAATGAGCTCCTTGGTCTTGGTGGTGTTTAGGAGAAGATTATGTTCTGTGCACCAAGTGGCCAGATGCTGGACCTCCTCCCTGTAGGCAGTCTCATCGTTGTTGTCGATGAGACCTATCACCGTGGTGTCATCTGCAAACTTAATAACGGTCTGCAAACTTAATAACGATCCATACATAGGTCGGCAGTCGTGGGTGAAGAGGGAGTAGAGGAAGGGGCTCAGCACACAGCCCTGTGGTACACCAGTGTTGAGCGTGACAGTAGTGGAGCGGATGTGGCCTGACCTTACATGCTGTGGTCTGCTGGTCAGAAAGTCCATAATCCAGTTGCAAAGTGAGGTGTTGATGTCCAGGGCTCTAAGTTTAGAGATTAACTTAGAGGGGATGACAGTGTTAAATGCTGATCTGAAATCAACAAACAGCATCCGTGCATATGTGTTTTGCTTGTCCAGGTGTGTGAGTACAGAGTGCAGCACTATGGAGACTGCATCCTCTGTGCTCCTATTGCTACGGTACGCAAACTGGTGTGGGTCCAGAGTTGGTGGGAGAAAGTCCCTCAGATGTGCCAGGACTAACCGCTCGAAGCACTTCATGATTGTGGGTGTAAGTGCTACAGGGCGGTAGTCATTCAGGCATGTTGGGCTAGAATGTTTCGGCACTGGTACAGATGCGGAGGTAGAGGACAGATACATGGCGGAGGCAGAGAATCTGCACGAAAATATGCAAAAGCGACATGGCACGGCACGGGAGCACCACGGCAAAGATCCAGCACCTGAAACGCAAACATGTTGGAGTGTTTGAGGAGGAAGAAGGGAGTTCAGCAGCAGGGTAAGTCGCTACTGAATCCTACTTTTTGTTGGTGTGGAGGGGGGATGAAACAGCGTCTCCGCGGACGATCGCCTATTGTGTCCCTGAGCAAGACACTTAACCCTAAGTTGCTCCAGGGGGACTGTCCCTGTAACTACTGATTGTAAGTCGCTCTGGATAAGCGCGTCTGATAAATGCTGTAAATGTAAATGTTTACCCGTCATCCAGCTTGACAGGAATGACAAGTTAGTGTTAGCTCGTAAATAACAGTAGTAAAGCAGGGGTGCTATAGTTACTTTGCATTAAAAGACTATTAAGTAGCCTTTTTTGGACCATTCATTTTTCAATCTGTTGTCATGTATAGCTACACTGCAAAAAAAGCTTTTCTTACCTAGTAATTTTGTCTCGTTTCCAGTCCAAATATCTAAAAAAAATCTTAAATCAAGATTACTAGACAAGAAAAATGGCATGAGAAAATTAAGTGATGCTTAAAACTTCTGTTTGAGATTATATCTCATTAAGATTAGTTTTCTTACCCCATTGGCAGATAATTTTGCTTGTTTTAAACAAACAATCACTTAATTTTGAGATGTTTTATCAGAAAACAAGACATAATTTCTTATGCTATTTCATGTGTCTAGTAAATGTATCTTGATTTAAGAGATTTGGACTGAAATCAGGACAAAACTACTAAGTTAGAAAAGTATTTTTTGCAGTGTGTGTGTGAGTCAGTGTGAGAGTTTGTGAGTGTGTGCGTCTGCAAGTGTGTGCATCTGCAGTGTAGTGTAGTGTAGAGAACAAGTTCTGACATTCAGTTCTGATTTGTATTGTTCTTTATTTTTCTATAAATTATTTATCGTTCTGGCAGCTCAGGTGGCACTTTATTAAAAAAAAAAAGTCTATATTTGGCAGATGTAAAGCATACATGTGTATGTTTTTAGTGTTCGTCAATTTTTATTGGGTCTGTCAGGAAGACAGACCATTTATTATTGTGCTATGAATGGCAAAAAAGAACATGTCTTACGTTAAAGACCGCCACGCGAAGACCGTCAAACGTAAAGAAACAACGGATTTGTAAAATAAAACTTCTTTGAAGTGATACTGCAGTACCACAGTAAAGAAGCCCCATTTTACAAATCCCATGCCCGCAGCTGTGACCAATGCCCGGACAGACCCATCAAAATTTCCCCTGGAATTTTGGCTTCTAGTTTTATTTTATTATTATTATAACAGCTCAAGGAGCAACATGTTTGTGCACTTTCTAAAGATTTTGGTTCTGATTTTGAATAAAGGGTTGGAAATGAATGCTTCTACGATTAATCCAAAAAAATAATCGACAGATCGTTAGTTGCAGCCCTAGTGGGTTGCCTAGTGGGTACTCTGAGCTACTATTTGGCGCATAAGCGCAAACAACAGTCAGGACCAATTCCCCGACCTGAAGGTGCAGGAAAGCTACCCTCTCGACAAACAGGCTGAGAGTCTTGGGGCTAACAAAAATCCAACCCCAGTCCTCTGCCTCTCACCTAGAACAACTCTAGCAAAGGAGAGTGTCCAACCTCTCTCAAGGACTTGGGTTCCAGAACCAATGCTATGTGTTGATGTGAGTCCAACAATATCTAGTCGGTACCTAGCTCAACCTATTCCACAAGCTCGAGCTCCTTCCTCGACAGAGAGGTGACGTTCCATGCCCCATTGTCACATGTCCGTTTCCTTGTCCGGGGATTGGACCGCCAAAACTCCCACCTGGGTCTGCCACCCGATTCACATTGCACTGGACTCTTTATGTTCCTCATTCAGTTGGATGAGCCATTTCGTGCTGGGCCCAACCGGGCCCCATGGGCAAAAGCACAGCCACCAGGCGCTTGCTCATGGTCCCCAACCCCGGGCCTGGCTCCAGGGTGGTACCCCGGAAACACTCCATGCTGGGTAAACTGGCTCTTTCCATGAAAGGTCTTCTAAACCAGTCTTTGTCTCACCCTTTACCTGAGACCAATTTGTCATAGGAGACCCTACCAAGGGCACCAAGTGCCCCAGACAACATAGCTCATGGGATCATTAGGGTTCTCAAACTCCTCCACCATGATAAGGTGACAGTTCAAGGAGGAGGTAAGAAGGTAAAAATTTTTTCCTTTATTGCGATACTCCCTCATAGCATTCATAAGTTGCATTGTGAATGAAACATGGGGGGATGAAATGAATAACTGTTGGCCCTGTACGCCGGCCCACCACAGACTGGAACCACAAACGCGTTTGTAAAGATGCCGGATGTTAATGAAGTAGGGAACTTTTAATGTAACATTCTACCTGCATAATGTCATTAGGTTAAGTTTACATGAACATGTTAGAGAAGCAAAACGGTTTGATTAAATGGAAATTATGTTTCTCCCAGTCAGTGATGGTGTCTCTGAGCTCATATTCTTTAGTATTAGTGTTAGTTAGTGTTAGTATTTAGTTTTCTTTGGTATTCGTCAATGCGAATGAACAGTGATATTTCTATACATAAACTATATAAGTTAAAATAATTCATTTCAGATTTAGTAGAAATAACAATGAAATACTGGAAAAAGTTTGTTCGAAAGATTAAGGGTAAATAAGCCAAGGATGAAGTTCCTCCTGAGCCCAATGCAACCAACAAGATATCGGTTCAGATTGATGAAAAAAAGAGGATCAATAAAGACACCAACAACTTCAAGCGGGTGTTGAAGAAATTCCTGAGGAAGAATCACAGACGTAAAGCAGAAGTGGAAGAGATACAAAAGACCTCCAATAATCATGGTAAGACGGCTACTCATGACCCACATAAGGAAAGTCTGGCTTTAAATGTAGACCTAATGCAAGAAAAAGACACCCAGCCTTCCTTGTAGGTTACTCAGATAGAAAAGAGATTAAGTTTGGATATAGAAAATGATCTCAAATACGTGCAATTTGAGCAGCTTGAAACACAGCTGGTCATAGAGAAACAGGAAACAGAAAAACAGGAAACATCTTGTAAGCAGATTGAGATAGAAAGAAACCTCCATACGCAGCTGCAGAGCCAGCAGGCTCTTTACGACGAGACAGTGCTGAAGGAGCAGGAGAAGCTGAAATATGAAGTGATTCATGAGCAGAGAATGAGAAAGAAACTCGAAAACGAGCTCGACACAGAAAGAAAAAGCAGATAACAATTAAAGAGGCTTCTCCGGGACAAGGAGACAGAGTTCTGTGATCAGATAAACAGAAAAGAAACTTTCAACAATCAAACGCTCCAGCAAATAAAACAAGAACTTGAAATAATGAAAGCCGAAAGAGACCATGAGAGCACAAGACGAGAAGAACTTGAAAAAGCGCTACTCAATGAAGCGGCTAAGAAGGACAAACTGGAAAAAGGTTTCCAGGAGCTCCAAACGATTCTGGAGAGCAAGCAGCATCTTTACAAAGAGACCATAGAGAATGAGAAGGAAATGTTGAAAAGTAAAGTGGAAGAGATCAAAAAAGAGCTTGATGCAGAAAGAAAATACAGGAAAGATGCAGAGAGGCTTCTCCTGGAGACAGAGACAAAGTTCCATGATCAGATGGACAGCAAAGAAAGTCTCAACAGGGAAACCCTCCAGCAAATCAAAGAGGAGCTTCAAATAATGATAGCCGAAAGAGACCATGAGAGCACAAAACGAGAAGAACTTGAAAAAGCGCTACTCAAAGAAACGGCAAAGAAGGACGAACTGGAAAAACGTTTCCAGGAGCTCCATACGATTCTGGAGAGCAAGCAGCGTCTTTACAAAGAGACCATTGAGAATGACAAGGAAATGTTGAGAAGTAAATTGGAAGAGATCGAAAAAGAGCTCGAAGCTGAAAGGAAATTCAGGACAGAGTCAGAGAGGCTTCTGCCTGATACAGAGAAAAAGTTCCGTGATCATATATACATAAAAGACAGTCTCAACAGAGAAACGCTCCAGCAAATCAAAGAAGAGCTTCAAACAATGAAAGCCGAGAGAGACCATAAGAGCACAAAACGAGAAGAACTTGAAAAAGAGCTACTCAATGAGAATGAAAAGAAAATGCTAAGAAGTATATAAGAAGAAGTCGAAAAAGAGATCAAAGCAGAAAGAAAACTCAGGACAGAGGCAGAGAGGCTTCTCCTGGAGACTCCTTTAAGAGAAAGTCAGTGCAAAGAGAGAGTCAATAAAAACTTTTTAACAGAGCCGATTCTGTACTGTGATGTGATTTAAACCCAGACTGAAAAGCTTCCAGGATTGCATTTCTGTTCAAAAAGGGCTGTAGCTGGACATGAACTACCTTTTCAAGAACTTTAGAAATAAAAGGCAACTTTGAAATCGGCCTAAAGCTTGATAATGCATTGGTGTCGAGACCTGATTTTTTCAAACAGGGGCTGAACAATAGCATGCTTGAACCTTTTGGGCACCACACTGGAGACGAGGCTTACTGTTAATGATGGAGAGTGGTGTAATCGATGGGTGGCCAAGAGGTGGCACAATCTGGGCCCTAATGCATTCTACTTGTTTCATAAATAAATGCTTAAAATTTTCAAGGGATTCAGCTGAGGCCGTTAACGAGAGATAAGAATGGAATTTAGCATGTTAAAATGTAAGAGAAGACTCGGCCAGGCGCGGAATGGCAAGTCGTTTTTGGACCGGGAAGATCTTGGGTTGGCAAGACACGATGCTTGGCCTCAGCTTCATCAAATGCCCACCGTGTTTACCTCAAGCTCGACAACGCATCTTCTAGTGGGATGGAGCTGAAGTTCGACAGGGAAAGGTTGGAATTCCAGAGAAGAACAAAGTAAAACCAAAACCAAGTGGGCTTTATTAATAACTGGCCAATATTTTGAGGGAAACCTGGTCTTTTGGGCGAGATGGCATCCACCCCAACGGGGCGGATGCCACTCAGTTATCTAAAAATCTGGCTCATAGTCTTAGAACCAAAAAATGAATCTGACTCGCTGGTGCAGAGACCAGGCTAAAACGAGCATCTGTCACATGTGTAGATATCTCAATACAGAACTGAAGACCCTCCTTCCCAGCACCTTGGAGTAGACTTTTCCAAGGTCCATTCGGATTCGTACTATATGTTTGGTTTCTGCCATATCTACTTGGCATCTACTCCTGCCATTGATCCAACGCACCACCAGGTGGTGATCAGTTGACAGCTCCGCTCCTCTCTTCATCCGAGTGTTGAAAACATATGGTCGGTGATCAGATGATACGACTACAAAGTCAATCATCAAACTGCGACTTAAGCTGCCCTGGTACCAAGTGTACCGATGGGCATCCTTAAGTTCGAACATGGTGTTTGTTATGGCCAAACTGCAGCTTGCACAGAAGTACAATAACGAAACACCACTCGAGTTAAGATCTGGCGGGCCGTTCCTCCCTATCATGCCCATCAGGTCATGCTGTCATTGCCAACGTGAGCATTGAACGAACCAAAAAACAAATCTGACTCGCTGGAGCAGAGACCAGGCTAAACCGAGCATCTGCCATATGTGTAGAGATCTCAATATAGAATTGAAGACCATCCTCCCCAGTACATTGGAGTAGACCTTTCCAGGGAGGATGAGGAGAGTGATTTTCCTATAGTTAGAACACACTCTTCGTCCCTCTTCTTAAAAACGTGGACAACCACTCCATTCTGCCACTCCACCGGAACTGCCCCTGATGACCACATAATGTTGCAGAGATGTGTCAACCATGACAGCCCTTCAACATCCATAGCCATGAGATACCAGGACGAATCAGTCTAGGACTGTTCAATCTCAGGGGCAGAAGATGCTGAAGTAATCAAACAGTACACAGCAGTGGAGCCCCGGTGGTGGATGAGATCCATACCCAGGCACCACTACTCAAAGTATTCCTTCCATTTCGCGCCTGGCTCCAGGTTGGGACCCCGGTAACAATCCATGACGGGTAAACTGGCTCTTTGTTGTTTTTTCCATGAAAAGTCTTCTTTGTACAATTTTGGTGCCTTCATTGCGATACTGAGGATGAAATGAATAACTGTGGGCCCTGTACGCTGGCCCAACACAGACTGGAACCAGAAAAGATGGCGATTGTTAATGAAGTAGGGAACTTTTAATGTAACATTTACATGAACATGTTAGAGAAGCAAAACGGTTTGAGTAAATGGAAATGATGTTTCTCCCCAGTCAGTGACGGTGTCTCTGAGCTCATATTCTTTAGTATTAGTATTAGTTAGTGTTAGTTTTTAGTTTTCTTTGGTATTCGTCAATGCAAATGAACAGTGACATTGTCTATATATAAACTATATAAGTTAAAATAATTAATTTCAGATTTAGTAGAAATAAAAATGAAATACTGGAAACAGTTTGTTCGAAAGATTAAGGGTAAATAAGCCAAGGATGAAGTTCCTTCTGAGCGCAATGCAACCAACAAGATATCGGTTCAGATTGATGAAAAAAAGAGGATCAATAAAGACACCAACAACTTCAAGCGGGTGTTGAAGAAATTCCTGAGGAAGAATCACAGACGTAAAGCAGAAGTGGAAGAGATACAAAAGACCTCTAATAATCATGGTAAGACGGCTACTCATGACCCACATAAGGAGAGTCTGGCTTTAAATGTAGACCTAATGCAAGAGAAAGATACCCAGTCTTCCTTGTAGGTTATTCAGATAGAAAAGAGATTAAGTTTGGATATAGAAAATGATCTTAAACACGTGCAATTCGAGCAGCTTGAAACACAGCTGGTCATAGAAAAACAGGAAACATCTTGCAAGCAGATTGAGATAGAAACAAACCTCCATACGCAGCTGCAGAGCCAGCAGGCTCTTTACGAAGAGACAGTGATGAAGGCGCAGGAGAAGCTGAAACATGAAGTGATTCATGAGCAGAGAATGAGAAAGTAACTCGAAAACGAGCTTGACGCAGAAAGAAAAAGCAAATAACAATTAAAGAGGCTTCTCCGGGACAAGGAGACAGAGGTCCGTGATCAGATAAACAGAAAAGAAAATTTCAACAATCAAACGCTCCAGCAAATAAAAGAAGAACTTGAAATAATGAAAGCCGAAAGAGACCATGAGAGCACAAGACGAGAAGAACTTGAAAAAGCGCTACTCAATGAAACGGCTAAAAAGGACAAACTGGAAAAACGTTTCCAGCACGTCCATACGAAGCAGGTTCTTTACAAAGAGACAATGGAGAATGAGAAGAAAATGCTGAAAAGTAAATCGGAAGAAGTCGAAAAAGAGCTCGAAGCAGAAAGAAAAATCAGGAAAGAAGCAGAGAGGCTTCTCCTGGAGACAGAGACAAAGTTCCTTGATCAGATGGACAGCAAAGAACGTCTCAACAGAGAAACTCTCCAGCAAATAAAAGAAGAACTTGAAATAATGAAAACCGAAAGAGAGCATGAGAACACAAGACGAGAAGAACTTGAAAAAGCGCTACTCAAAGAAACGGTTAAGAAGGATGAACTGGAAAAACGTTTCCAGCACGTCCATACAAAGCACACTCTTTACAAAGAGACAATGGAGAATGAGAAGGAAATGCTGAGAAGAAAATTAGAAAAAGTCAAATTAGAGCTGGAAGCAGAAAGAAAAATCAGCAAAGCGGCAGAGACAAAGTACAATATTCAGCTGGAGAGCAAAGAAATGCTCCAGCAATTTAAAGTGAAAGTTGACTAAATTTACCATGAGTGCACAAGACGAGAAAAACTTGGAAAAGCCCTCCTCAAAGAAACGGCTAAGATGAATAAATTGGTAAAACGTTCCCAGCACGTCCATGCGAAGCAGGTTCTTTATAAAGAGACGATGGAGAATGAGAAGAAAATGCTGAGAAGAAAATTGGAAGAAGTCGACAAAAAGCTTGAAGCAGAAAGAAAAATCAGGAAAGAGAGAGAAAGCCTTCTCCGGGAGACAAAGTTCCGTCATCAGATGAAGAGCAAAGAAAGTCTCAACAGAGAAACGCTCCAGAAAATAAAAGAGGGAGTTGAAATGATAAGAGATCACGGGGGCAGAAAAATAAATAAGCTTCTAAAACATATTAAACAAACGGTAACCAGGAATGAACTAGAACAACACTTGCAGCAGATCCACACGCAGCTACAGAGCCATGTGGGTTTTTACAAAAAGACACTGAAGAAAGAGCAGGACATGGTGAGAAGCGACTTGGCAGATGAGCAGGGGAGCAGAGAGAACGTCGAGAAAGAGCTTGAAGCAGAAAAAGAAAGTAGGGAAGAGACAGAGAGGCTTCTCCTGGAGACACAGACAAAGCTCCATGATCAGCTGGAGAACAAGCAGGCTCTTTACGAAGAGATGACTAAAGAGGAATTGCTGAAACTAGAGAAAATACTGTGCTGGGCTAATTCAGGAGACAGATGAAATAAGAAAAGAACTAGAGAGTGTTCCAGCAGCTCTCCAGACCATCACAAGGCTTTCTTCCATTGATGGTCACTATTTGGAAACATGGCCTATTCCTTAGTTTACTCCCCTTATGATTATATTAGTGCTTTAGTACACATATTGCGTTTGCCTCACTTAACCCTGAGTGTCCCCAGGGGACTGTCCCTGTAAGTATACTGATAGTAATTGGTTCAGGGTGACGGCGTCTGGTGAATGTAAATCCACAATGCGGGAAGGAGAAATTCAGCTGAAGATCAAGTTTAGTTTTATTGTCCGTACAGCTACATACAGGTTAGACAGTACATAGTGAAACGAAACAAAAGCTGCTACTGTTGTAATATATGAGAACCTTTGTAGTATATTTTTGATCCATATTATGAAGCCTGTCTTTTCACACAGTTAACTTCAAATGAACACACACGCAAAAAGAGACATGCATGGATAATTCAGGGATAATTCTGTAGAGTTAACGGTCAGTCATACCACTCAGCGCTGTCATGGCTGCCTCACGTCCACCTTGCCAGCAGACAGCCTGAAGCAGGTGTGGACTAGCAGTTAAGGAAGCGGCCCTGTAGGTTGGCTGTTCAAATCACAATACACTAAGGTGCCAGAGTGTCCTGGGTCAACCCGGGGGCCTCCTGCTGGCAGGACATGTCCAGGAGGCGTCCTGACCAGATGCTTAAACCACTTCAACTGGCACCTTTCGATGTTGAGGAGCAGCAGTTCTAATCCCGAATGTACAATGTACTGAACCTATCTCAAAGGCTGCACCCGTCCACACTCGGCTGCAGACCTACCCAGCAAGAGCTGAAGGTCAGAGCCTGATGAAGCTAGGAGGACCACTTCATCTGCAAAAAGCAGAGAAGAGCAGTCCTGCGGAGTCCAACCCTCACCAGGAACAGGTCCAACTTACTGCCGGCATTGCGGATTTTGCATCGGCGAATGCCACTGCTGCACAATGCTTGGCCATTCGGTACATGTCTGCTGCTTCTGGAGAACCACAGGCCATTCATGCCCTGTAGGCCTCCTTCTTCAGCCTGACGGCTCCCATAACCTCTGTTGTCCACTAGTGGGTACGGTGTTTACCGTCACAACTGGCACAGGCCACCTTGCAACCACAGCTAGCAACAACAATCGCAGAGCAGAACAAGGTCCATTCAGACTCAATGTCCCCCACTGCTCTCGCAACGTGGTAAAAGGAGGTGGGAATTGAAGACCATCTTGATATACGTTCCCAGCAGATCCTCACTATATGTATGGGTCTGCCAGGTCTAAGTGGCAGCTCCGCTCCTAAACATATGGCCGCCGGTCAGATGATACGACTATAAAGTCAATCACTGACCTGCGACCTAGGCTGCCCTGGTACTAAGTGTACCAATGGGCATCCTTATGTTCGCACATGCTGTTCTCTATAGCCAAACTGCAGCTTGCATAGAAGTCCCATCAAACGTATCAAACTTCACAAGAGACGTGTTTAAAGCTGTACATGAACAACTCAAAGCCACCTCACTTATGGCCTTCCAGGGCCGCATCACTGTTGATATGTTATTGCCAGAGAAAAGTGGAATTTGATTTTGGCGACTAATGCTGCTCCTTTATCCCCAACAACACGGCTCCCCTGAGGAAGCTGACTCGTGCGGTAGATAACCTCAGAACCCTCAGTGCTAAATTGAAAGAACACTAAAATATGTTTGGGAAAATTAAAAATCTAGCTGTCTCCATTTGCATGGCCTTTGCCCTTTGTTTTAATTTCTGTGTGGATGCTGTTGTGGATGCTCTTAGATCATTGGTAGTCAGAATTATTGATACCGCCATAGGTCAAAAAGTCCCTCACCTTCTCTATTCCCAACAGAACCCCAACAGACCCCAGACCCTGATGACACTGATGTCTTAGTGATCAATCATGCTTTGAATCTGACTCCTCCTCGGATGAGAACGATGCAGACATGTAATCCAAAACATTGATTGCTTTGTTTTTAATTGTTTTCAGTTTTCATTTATAACACAACTGTTACCTTATACCCTTGCTCGAATGGTACACTTTGATGTTTGTTTGTATGTCATGTTTCTTCATTATTTTGCATTATTTTACTACTTTCCTTACGTTTAGGTCATATACATTTTTGTGCCTATAGTGGTGATCATTAAAATGTGTAAGGGGAAGAATGTGTAGGCCTGGTCACTCCACGTGTTTCACCATTGGTCATGGAACAGTCAGAAAACAACTCTATCTCACTTTAAACCTTGGTGATGTACAAGGCTAAGATATTTTCCAAACAAGTGTGTTATGCTGGACACAAGACAGATTCTGGTATCATTGTCCAGGCGCCTATGATGAAGCTGGCGTGATTTTGCTTTCCTACCCTTCGTTACCCACATATGCTTGTTAACTTACTAACGGTGGGAGTTCTTCTTGTGAGTCCCCCCCATGCGCATGGGGAAGTAACTTGGAAAATCAACTCAGTTGATTGTTCATTTGCAGCTCCCCAGACAGGAAAATTCCCACCACACCATGTCCCAATAGCCAGTTTCCTTGTACGGGGATCGAACTGCCAAAGCTACCACAACAGTCTGCCACCCGATCCACATTAAATGTTCTTCCTTCGGGTGTTGGGTCCACAGTTGCATAAGCCCATATATCCGGCCACCAGGCGCTCGCTCATGGGCCCCAACACCAGGACTGGCTCCAGGGTGGGACTCTGGTAACCCTCTGGGACGGGTATTCATACTCTTTATTTTTCCTTCCATGAAAGATCTTCTGAACTGTTCTTTGTCTCATCCTTTACCTGAGACCAATTTGTCATGGGAGACCCTACCAGGGGCACTGTCATGCCGGAGACTTCCTGGGAAGGATGATGGACGGCAAGGTGTCAGAGAAAACAGTTTATTTGCAAGGGAACAAAAAGCCAGGGAAAATGTCCAAAAACCAATAAACTAAGCCACCATGGCGTGCGCTGAACAGAGGGAAGGGGCGGAGTCCCACTAGACCCTCGGGCTGGTGCGGTGCTCAGCTGGGGAGTCCTCCCTCACAATTGCTCCTGCATGAGATGCCATGCAGGGTCGTGAGACTCCACAGGGGTCTTAGACACACAAACAAACCTCACTCCACAGACACAAAGGGGATAAGACTCCGGAAGTCGCGTTGGAGAATCGCTCTGTAGACTCTGGATCACGCGGGTCTTTTATGACGAGGCGGATTAGACCTGATGCTCGTTATCCCGTGAGGATGACTATTCGCGCCAAAGGAGCCTGGGGAGGGAATGTGTTGAGGAACCCACGACCCAGGACTGTAATAACAGACACGCCCAGTGCACACTAGGGAATTGGGACTTACCGGAGCACCCGCAGCTATACGACATGACACACAGACACGGACACACAGTCTAATACTCTGGGGAAGGTGAGTGTGTTGGGGGGGCGGAGCCGGGATGGACGTGACCATAAGAGAGAAACATGGAGCAATTTGAATTAAACAAGCGGTCGAATAAAACAGAAAACATTTCAGGCAACATAGTAAAATAGTTAAGAAAGGACTGCCTAAGAAACCACATAAAACACTGCACAAGAACATCGTACAAGAACTACCTCACACTGGGTTAAAGGCCAGGGTGTAAAAGTGAGTTTTTAAATGAGATGTAAACGCAGTGATTGACGGCGCCTGTCTGACACTAATTGCTAGGTCATTCCATAGACGTGGGGCAGCCACTTTAAATGCCCTGTGACCGCTGAACTTATTTAAAAACTAATTTTTAGAATTTTAAAATGGACTCTAAAACAGACAGGGAGCCAGTGTAGTGAGGTTAAGATTGGGGTTATGTGAGCTCACCTTTTTGTACTAGTGAGAAAACGTGCAGCAATGAACACCAGACGTAAAGGCATAATGTAATGAAAGCGTGAATCACTGTTTCCAGATTTCGTGTAGAAAGGACTGGCTTGAGTTTGGTTAGGCGCCTCAGCTGAAGAAAGCATGATTTTACAATATTGTTAACTCAATATTGTTAACCATTTTCAGAGTTAAATCCATTTTAACGCCTAGGTTTTAATCAACGATTTTACAACAGGGGCTAGGGAAGCAAGGTCAATATGGGGGTCACAACTACCAAAAAGCATACATTCTCTCTTTCTCTCATTTAGTTCCAGGAAATTTAAGGCCATCCACCTCTTGACATCAGTCAGACAGTCAAGGAGAGGTTGGATTAGAGCTTCCCTTGTTACACTTAAGGAGAAAGTAGACTTGACAGTCATCTGCATAGAACTGAAAAGAAACATTGGGTTTTCAAAAATGGCTCCAAGGAGGAGTAAGTACAATGAGAAAAAAAAACCCAGAAGGTAGCCCTGAGGTACCCCCCACGGAAGTACAGTTATAGATGAGAAAGAGTCCTTAATAGAGACACAGTGGCTTCTATCACACAGATATGATTTTAATCATTTAAGGGCTGGACCCCTAATACCCACCCAAGGATCCAGACTTTAACAAAGAATAACATGATCAATTGTGTCAAAAACTGCTGTTAAATCGAGAAGTCCCCAGAATCATTTGCTAAGACATTGTCATTAAAAACTCTTAACAGAGCCAAATGTATACCGTGATGTGATTTAAACCTAAACAGAAAATCTTCCAGGATTGCATATCTGCTGAAAAAGGGCTGTAGCTGGACCTTTAAATAAAGTTTTTAAATAAAATGTAACTTTGAAATCGGCCTAAAGCTTGATAATGCATTAGTGTCGAGACCTGTTTTTTTTTTATTACTATATTTATTGAGGTCATTTTTTAGTTTACAGACATACAAAAATAAAAAAAATCACAAAACAAAACACATCTCCTTCAGATAGATTCAATACAGCAGTCAACCACATCACTGTGCATAGGCAAAAAAACTTAGAATAAAATTGTAACATTGTGAATAACAATGACAATAGAAATACAAATAGGAATATATAGTCACCAAGGTACTTATAGCAAGAGTGATAGGGGGAGTGAAAAAAATATAATTTTACATAATTACATAATTTGCTCAAGCTTGAAACTAGTCAAGTCAAGTCAGCTTTATTGTCAATTCTGCCACATGTACAGGACATGCAGAGAATTGAAATTACGTTACTCTCTGACCCATACAAGTAACATTAAATACAAAAACAGTAACAGTAACATTGAATACAAAGGTATAAATACAATTTTAAAAAAAAACACAATATACAATTTTAAAAACACCATATACAAATAAGGGCACATGGTGGAGAGTGCAAAACCAGGAGAGTGCAAAACCAATAGTGCAACAGAGGTAAGTTTAAAGTGACGAAGTGACAAGTGAGGTAGTTGGCAGACCAGAGCTGCACAGAGTGACTGGTGCATGGTCAGTTTGTGTGTGTTAGAGTTCAGAAAGTTTGTGGAGCTGAAGAGGGGAGTGAGGGGAGTGGGGGCAGAGCCGGGAGGGAGTTGAGTTTCCTGACCGCCTGATGGGTGAAGCTGTCCTTCAGTCTGCTGGTCCTGGCCTGGAGACTCCGCAGTCTCCTCCCTGATGGCAGCAGGCTGAAGAAGGTTTGCATTGGGTGGGTGGGATCAGCTGCTATGCCGAGGGCTTTCTTGGTGAGGCGTGTGCTGTAGATGTCTTGGAGGGAGGGGAGAGGGACACCGATGATTCTCTCAGCTGCTCTGACTATGCGTTGGAGAGTTTTTTGGCAGGACGCATTGCAGGCTCCAAACTACACAGTGATGCAGCTAGAGAGGATGCTCTCGATGGTTCCTCGGTAGAATGTGTACATGATGGGGGCTGGTGCTCTTGCTCTTCTAAGTTTGCGGAGGAAGTAGAGACGCTGCTGTGCTTTCTTGGCCAATGCAGTGGTGTTTTTTGTCCAGGAGAGATCCTCAGTAATGTGCACACCCAGGAACTTGGTGCTGCTCACTCTCTCCACAGATGCACCGTTGATGGTCAGAGGAGCATGCTGAGTGTTTCCTCTCCTGAAGTCAACAACAATCTCTTTCGTCTTCTCCACATTCAGGGAGAGATTGTTGTCTCCGCACCACGTGGCCAGGCGGCTCACCTCGCTTCTGTAGTTAGACTCATCCCTGTTATTAATGAGTCCCACCACAGTCGTGTCATCCGCAAACTTGATGAAGAGGTTGGAGCAGTGTGACGGAGTGCAGTCGTGGGTCAGCAGAGTGAAGAGAAGGGGGCTCAGCACACATCCCTGAGGAGCCCCCGTGTTAAGGACGATGGTGCTGGATGTGCTACTGCCAACCCGTACTGCTTGTGGTCTTCCTGTGAGGAAGTCCAACAGCCAGTTACACAGTGAGGTGTTGAGCCCCAGCTGGATCAGCTTTTGTGTGAGCTGTTGTGGGATTATAGTGTTAAATGCTGAACTGAAGTCTATGAACAGCATTCGAACATATGAGTCTTTTTTGTCCAGATGTGTGAGTGCTGAGTGGAGTGCAGTGGAGATGGCATCATCGGTTGAGCGGTTGGGCCGATATGCAAACTGGAAGGGGTCCAGTGAGGGGGGAAGAAGATATGGAGATAGATATCAAATAGGTTTGCAAATGTCAGCACTATTGGTAACTTTAATAAGAGATTTAGAGAGAAAACAAACAGAAGAGAAAATAAATGATGAAATAAAATAAAAAATGTGTATTAACACCTACATTACAACTACAGAGTTTCAAGTAGCGTTGCAATTATCAGAAATCGTTAACAGGTGATTGAAAAGAGGCCTCCAAGAAGCTTCCAATAGATCTATATTTCCAGACATACTATATCTAAGCCTTTTTACATGAAGGGTGGAGGAAAGCTCAGACAATCAGATCTTGAATAGAGGCTTTGACATGTTCTTCCACATGCAAAGAATAGATTTTTTTGCATTTATCATACTGTACTGTATAGGCACTCTGAAAGCCTTATTAAGACACTACAGCCAAGAATAGCAGTTGCAGGATTTAAGGGAAGCTCACAAGCATAAACTTCTGAAAGAAATTGAAAAACCTCTGACCAGAATTCACTGATTTTAGGGCATGCCCAAAAAAGATGACCAAGCGAACTAACTTTGGGTTATTGGGAACGCAAGTAAGAAATTTGTGTAATTCATTATGAGTTGGCAGAATATCGAAGTCTGGCATAGTGGATAAACTTAATTTCTAATTTCTAGGTATCTAAAGAAGTGTGAGGCAGGAAGGTTGAATATATCTTTTAGTTGAGAAAAAGTGGCAAAATTATTGTCTATATATATAAGTCTCTCAAGGTGAGTATTCCTTTTCTTGCCAAATCTATGAACATCGGGTCTAATAGTGAGCGTTTAAGGGCAAGGTTACGAAAGACAGGAGCAAAGGTGGAAGTATTTGGCAGTTTAAATGTCTTACTAATCTGACGCCATATCCTGAGAGAGTTATTAATGGTGAAGTGGGATCTAACGAGGAAGAGGGAGGCGGGACCAGGAGGAGAGAGGCGGGACGAGGAGATGAGAGGCGGGTCGAGGAGGAGAGAGGCAGGACCAGGAGGAGAGAGGCGGGACTAGGAGGAGAGAGGCGCAACGAGGAGGAGAGAGGCGGGACGAGGAGGTGAGAGGCGGGACGAGGAGGTGACAGGCGGGACGAGGAGGTGAGAGGCGGGACCAGGAAAAGAGAGGTGAGACCAGGAGAGAGGCGGGACGAGGAGGAGAGGCGAGACCAGGAGGAGAGAGGCGGGGCGGGGATGTGAGAGGTGGGATGAGGAGGAGAGAGGCGGGACCAGTAGGAGAGAGGCGGGATGAGGAGGTGAGAGGTGGGACAAGGAGGAGAGAGCCAGGACCAGAAAGAGAGAGGTGAGACCAGGAGGAGAGAGGCTGGACGAGGAGATGAGAGGCGGGTCGAGGAGGAGAGAGGCGCAATGAGGAAGAGAGAGGTGGGACGAGGATGAGAGAGGCAAGACCAGGAGGAGAGAGGCTGGACGAGGAGGAGAGAGGCGCGATGAGTAATAGACAGGCTGGACCAGAAGGAGAGAGGCGGGGCGAGGAGATGAGAGGCGGGACAAGGAGGAGTGCGGCCTATAGAAGTGCGCAGGCATTCACAGAAATGACTGTCTCAAACAGGAACTTGTGTCAGCGCTATATTCCAGTATCAGTACTAAGGATGTCCAGCTACGTCAGTTGGAAATAGCTAAAGATAATTTTATAGAGTTGCTTGAACTGGCTAAAACAATGTCGGATAGAGTAATCTGTTGTTGTTTTGTTGTTTTTCCACAAATGACATTTTCTATGGGACTGAGGTAACACCGTTTTCCAGTAAGACAGCGGAGCAACAGTAATTCGCTTTTTTCTACTCTTCTGTTTTTCAGCGCACTGGAAAAGACGCGTGGATATCAGGGAAACCGATGTCCATGTCTACAATTGGAAAAAAAATCGTCATACAGGATTACTTACCGAAAACAACTGGCCGCTCTCGGACTGCCCCGGTGTCACCTGATGCGCACCTGAAGTGGGGCACGGGAAAAGTGGAAGCACAAGAAACTGGAATCACGGAAAACGGGCGGGGCTCCGTGTCAAGTTAAACTTGTGTCAGGGCTTTATAAGGATTTTATTAGGAATTAATTTTGAGAAAAAAGTGTAATGAAAAAATACATGACTCCATGGCGCTGTGCCACAAAAGATTAAAAAAATTATAATACACGATAATTGTTACCTGAATTCTAATCATGAACAAGAACCAGGGACAAGAGGTCACATTTTTTGACAGGCGCTCCAGGAACAGCTGAAGTGGCAGTTGAGGTAGGAACAAGTGACGATGCATGGATGCACCTCAAGATAGATATATAGACACACACACACACGTACATATGTGTATTTTGGACTTACCACTTCAATTTCTGTAACTTTTCCTCCTGTTTCAGGAGCACACAGAGTGAATGTAGTGACACAAATACGTCACTTGACGTCCATGCGGTCATCTTAGATTAGATTAGATTAGATTCAACTTTATTGTCATTACACATGTACAAGTACAGGGCAACGAAATGTAGTTTAGGTCTAACCAGAAGTGCAATAAGCAGCAAGTGCAGGATACAGTTCAAATAAGTTATATATATACATAAAGTGATATGTGCAGGACAAAGTGATATGTGCAGGAGTAGTACAGTGCAGTGATTATCAGGAGTGTATGGGGGGGGGGCAGAGGAGTTCAGCAAGGAAACAGCTCTGGGAAAAAAGCTGTTCCTAAGTCTGCTGGTTCTTGTCCGTGGTAGCCTGAAGCGTCTGCCCGAAGGCAGGAGAGAGAACAGTTCGTGGGCCGGGTGGGAGGAGTCCTTAAGAATACTGCGAGCGCGACGCAGGCAGTGCTTCCTCTGGATGTCCTCGATGGATGGAAGTGGAGTCCCTGTGATGCGCTGGCCAGTTTTCACCACCCGCTGCATCGCCTTACGCTCAGCAACAGTGCAGCTTCCATACAACACTGTGAGACAGCTGGTAAGGATGCTCTCTATTGTAGAGCGGTAAAAGTTCAACAGGATGGTAGTGGGTAGCTGGTTCTTTTTTAATGTTCTCAAGAAGAAGAGGCGCTGGTGAGCCTTCTTGACCAGACTGGAGGTGTTAATGCTCCAGGACAGGTCCTCTGAGATGTGGGTCCCCAGCAACTTGAAGGATGTGACAGGCTCCACAGTCATCCCATTGATGTGGATGGGATCATGCGAGCCTCTTCTCTCCCTCCTGAAGTCCACAATGAGCTCCTTGGTCTTGGTGGTGTTTAGGAGAAGGTTATTTTCTGTGCACCAAGTGGCCAGATGCTGGACCTCCTCCCTGTAGGCAGTCTCATCGTTGTTGTCGATGAGACCTATCACCGTGGTGTCATCTGCAAACTTAATAACGGAGTTTGATCCATGCATAGGTCGGCAGTCATGGGTGAAGAGGGAGTAGAGGAAGGGGCTCAGCACACAGCCCTGTGGTACACCAGTGTTGAGCGTGACAGTAGTGGAGCGGATGTGGCCTGACCTTACATGCTGTGGTCTGCTGGTCAAAAAGTCCATAATCCAGTTGCAAAGTGAGGTGTTGATGTCCCGGGCTCTAAGTTTAGAGATTAATTTAGAGGGGATGACAGTGTTAAATGCTGAGCTGAAATCAACAAACAGCATCCGTGCATATGTGTTTTGCTTGTCCAGGTGAGTGAGTACAGATCGCAGAGCTATGGAGACTGCATCCTTTGTGCTCCTATTGCTACGGTACGCAAACTGGTGTGGGTCCGGAGTTGGTGGGAGAACCAACTCTGCCACAGGATCAGGAGATGTTCCACCACGAAGAGGTGGAACATCACCAAACGGATGCGCAGTTGAAGCGAACCGTGAAGGAGGAAAAAATGGAAGATGATGCCTACCTTGGTAGGTCATGTCCTGTTGAAATGAAAGAATTAGTGGTTATTACCCTCATGTTTGGGGCAGTGGTGGCCTGGCGGTTAAGGCAGCGGCCCCGTAATCAGAAGGTTGCCAGTTCGAGTCTGAGGTGCCACTGAGGGCGCCTGTCATGGCTGCCCATCGCTTACCAAGGGTGATGGGTTAAAAGCAGAGGACATATTTTGTTGTGTCACCGTGTGCTGTGCTGCAGTGTTTCACAATGACCATCACTTCACTTTCATAGTTATATATTTAATAAATCTCTGTTTACTCTCGATACAACACATCCATTTTCGACATTTATGCAGCCCGTTATGTACCGTTTTTTTTTTTTTTTAGTCGTGAGCAAAATCTGGTCTCACTTAACCATTCCTGGTTTAAGTGCCATACCTGCGGTGCTTTTGTTTAAGGGTCATGAAGAACTAAGCTGGTAGTACTTGCAATAGTTACTGGTTCGCATGGTTTTTAACTTTTATGTGCATTACCATATTTTTACATTGTACCGTAGCATTTAATTTTTTTTACGGTGTTACTACTGTATAAATCAAGCCATCGTAAATGATACAAGTGTCAGGGTAAAATGTGGTTTGGATCGTGTGTGTAGAACGCCCCTATGAATTGCTTTTAATCAAGGAGGTCAGACATTTTACCAATCCCGG
The DNA here is from genome assembly GCF_900700375.1 of Denticeps clupeoides. NCBI lineage: Eukaryota > Metazoa > Chordata > Actinopteri > Clupeiformes > Denticipitidae > Denticeps > Denticeps clupeoides. Next base: position 31,993,252 of record NC_041709.1, read on the forward strand.
TGGAATCACTGGTGTCTTGAACTGCAGATGGAGCTGCGATCATACACCCCACTCTGCTGCGTGTTCAGAGGTCGGCCAGCCAGGACAGTCCTAACACCAGCGGTCAGCTGTATATGGTAAGTAGGGCTCTTGTTAGTCTCTCCTAACCAGTTAGCTTTTACTCCATTTTGTAGCTCCTTAGGGGTTTACCCTTTAGCGTTCTGGTCAACCAATTGGTCGAGTACATTTTGAGGCCCTATATGTAACTGAGGCTTTCACTGAAATCGCCCTACCTCATTGAGTCTTTTCTACCAATGGGTTTACATCTGTAATTCCAAAGAAATTGTGACTTAATAGGATAGACCTGTTTAAGACAGGGGTTCACAGGATGTTAGCAAAGAGTTGAGCTTGCTATATGAAGAGAGCTCTTTTTGACAAAATAATCAGAGGTAGGCATACTTTTTCAACATTGTACAATGTCAAAAGGTTTACTAAATATAATAATATTATGAAGGAAAGATAATGTTATGAGGTTTAAATAATTTTTTTTAAAACACATGTTACCAAACGGTTGATTTGTCCATTTATAATAATGGCACTGATACAAAACTAATATTGTTGAAAATTTTCTTTTTACTGTAAATTCTAATGATTTAATATAAAAACATTCCATATTGACCTATTACCATGTCCCCATTTTCCTTAATTTTGATCAACGTATGCTAGATGGACACATGGTTTATGGTTCAAGGACACACACTTCTCAGGCTCTGATACCAGAACAGCCACAAGATTCTGATGCTGATCTGAGCGATGATAATAATGACAAAACAGAAGATCCTGACTATCATCCCACACAAGAGGAAGATGAAGTTTCTTTTGAGTCCATGAGTGAGGAGGAGATTCAAACCACGAGCACATCGTCTCTACCACCACCCCAAAAGAAAAGACGTAACGGAAAAAAAATTTCAGTAACTAAACCAGTTGAAACTCTTGAGCAAAGCTCATCTCCAGACCCAAGGAAAGCTCCTCGCAGAATCTGGAAACATGAAGACATCAATGAATTCAATGTTCCTGATTCTGTATTTGAAGCTCCTGATGCTGTGAAGACACCTTTGCAGTATTTCAAGACACTTTTCACAGATGAGATGATTCAACATATTTCTAACCACACAAACCTTTACTCTGCCCAAGAATTGGGGGATCCAATCAACTGTAGCCCTGAGTTGACTCTTCATGGGGGTTTTCAGCTTCCCAGCCATGGAAGATTACTGGCACCATGATTCCCGGTACAACATGATAGCTGATATCATTCCAAGGAAAAGATTCAAGCTCCTATGCAGGAGCCCAGACGCTTTTACAAAATCCGCCCCCTTTTTGAGATGCTTCGCAAGCAATGCCTTCAGATTCCATCTACTCACAAGCATAGTGAGGATGAAGTTATGGTGGCTTATAAAGGCACTAGAGCTGGCACACTCCGCCAATACATAGCCAACAAACCAGACAAGTGGGGCTTTAAACTGTTCTGCCGTGCAAGTTCCTCTGGCATCATTCATGACCTATTGCTCTACCAAGGTGCATCCACATTCTTCAATGTCCCTCTTACTGAGGAGGAACAAATGCTACCTCTTGGAGCCAAAGTCGTGACAACATTATCAAAAACCATCACAGAGCCACAGCTCTCAGTTGTCTTTTGTGACGACTACTTCACAAGTTTTGATCTGATACAAAACCTCCATACAAATCTGGGGGTCAAATGCATTGACACTGTCAGACCCAATCGAATGGGTGGAGCTACACTCATCACAGACAAAGAACTGGTCAAAAAAGGTTGTGGAGCCTTTAATTTCAGGTCTGCTGAAGGGGTTCTTGCTGTCAAATGGTTTGACAATAAATGTGTCAACCTTCTAAGCAACGCACGTGGGATCATGTCCACAAAAAATGTGTCAAACGATGGAGTAAAGAGGCCTGCACAAAGATCGATGTCCCATGCCCATCACTGATTCAATCACCATATGGGAGGCACTGATCTATCAGACATGCTGGTCCACATGTACAAGACTCCAGCAAAATCAAGGAGATGGTATTTTCCGCTGTTTGGCTACATCCTCGACCTGTGCATCGCAAATGCCTGGCTTGTGCACAAGAGGGACTGTGCTCTACTGAATGAGAAACCACTCTCTCTCAAAAGGTTTTGTCTCGCAGTTGCACACAGTTTGATGCAGGTGAACAAGCTTGTATCAAAGGTTGGTCGACCGTCCTCTTCTTCTCCACCTCAAGTGTTGCCTCAGCAGAAACGCTACACCCCAAGACCTTCACATCCACAACGAGATGTGCGTTATGACAACTTGGGACACCTGCCACTTCACTCTGACAACCGGGGCCGATGTAGCCTCTGTCCGAAGGGAGTGTCAAGGTGGAAATGTCAGAAGTGCAAAGTGTTTCTGTGTCTGAATGCCCACCAGCAGTGCTTTGTTGCATATCACCAGAAATAAAGAGATTGCAGATGTAGTTGGTTCTGTAGCACCACAACTCTCTCGTACCTGTTCAGTCTATTCTGCTGCTAAGTTACAGAAGTTTATACCTGTTTTATTAAGCTTTTAAAAATATTTTACTTCGAATGGAAATCTCAACCGTTTGGTAGAGGCTTGTGTTTAAAAAAAACTATGGAGTTTTTTTTAAATAAATAAATCTGAACTTTGTTATTGTTCTAAAGGAATAAAAAATGCAAAGAGAACATTTTTTGATTGCAGTTTTCTTGGTGGTGAATTTTACAAGGTAGTATTTAAATGATGAAATACTTTTAGAATACTTCGGCTCTAGTATAAAAAAAAAAAAACATGTTTTTTTGTTTGTTGTGTTTTGTCTTTTTTTGCGGGCACTGCTGGTACACTGCCCCCCCTAGTGGTACGGTGGAAGTAGATCAGCACACGCAACCATGACTGAGTATGGTGCTTTTGCGTCGTGGAAATATAAGCATCATTTTTCCAACTTTCGGCCAAAAAGTGGGAAATCGTTTACCGTTGAATGCCTGTTGTGCCTGCCGTTAACAAAGACATTGTCAGCGTCAAAGGACACAACTTCTAATTTAAAGAAACATCTTGAGGTAAGCAGCCTTTTCAAGTAATATATATATATATATCAAACTAGAGTTGACCAGCTAGCTTTTTAACTCTTGTTGGTAGACGCTGATGACCAGCATATTAAACACAACTTTGTGCAAGTGGAATTAACATTTTCTAGTGTTTTATTTGATGGTGAAAGCTCAAAGTACTGGTTCGTTTGGTAGGTGAATATGTTTAGAATTTCACAAAGAAGAAAATAGGTTTAACTCCTCTTTATTTTTGCCGTTCCACCAGAGAAAACATGCTGCCGTGTATAAAACAAGCCAACCGAAAAGAATTCTCTTGGACGATCCAAGTACAAGCAGCTCGGAAGTTCAAGAAGAAAGGCCACTGAAGCAGCAAAAAATGGACACTGCGCCACACCCCTGCTCCCAGAACAAGGTGAACGGTCTGATTTTGCGTTTTGTCGTCGAGGACGTGCAGTCCTTTTCTGTTGTGGAGCTGCCTGCTTTTCAGGACCTGGTTGAAGGAATAAGTGGCGGGAGGAAGGTCATGTGCCGTAAAGGCTTGGCGGCTAGGGTTGAAAAGGCTTTCCAGAAAATGAAAGAGGTCTTGAAAGAAAAGCTTAGCGAGGTAAAGTACGTCTGCACGACCGCGGACGTCTGGACGGCCCGCGGCCGCAGCTTTTTTGCCGTCACCTGCCACTGGATCGAAGAAGAGGACCTAGTTAGAAGGTCCGCAGCCCTCGCCTGTGCCAGAATAAAGGGGCCCCTGACGTACGCCGTCGTTGCGGCTAAACTGCAGGAGATCCACGCGGAGTACAGCATCGGCGGGAAAGTGCAGTGTACCTTCACCGACAACGGGAGCGCCTTTGTCAAGGCGTTCGGGGAGTTTTCTCGTGACGAGGAGGACGGCAATGAGGAAGGTTCGCTCTCGTTTGAGGATCTGGGTGTGGCGCTTGATAACGGCGGCGACGAGCGCCCGGAGCCGCGGTTCTTCCTGCCGCCGCACATGCGCTGTGCCTCGCAGACGCTGAGTCTGATTGCCTCCGAGGACTTGAAGAGGGCGATGTCGCAGGAAGCCACGCGAAAGCTCTACCTGGGCTCCATGGCCAAGTGCTCCGCGGTGTGGACCCGGGCTCGCGCGTCTGGCCAGATCTGGGAAGGGATTGGGAATACGAAGCCCTTCGTCCCCGCCGCGGCGCGCTGGAGCTCCGAATTCGCCGCCGTGCACAGGATCGCGTCCCTCGCCGAGACGCGGCTGAAGGAGGTGTGCGAAGGTCTCGGCCTTCCAACATTCCAGCCTCACGAAATGTCGTTCCTCAGGGAACATGTCGACGTCCTGAGGCCGCTAGCTGTCGCCCTGGAGCTCCTTCAGGATGAGCAGAAGTGCTTCCTGGGCCTGGTCCTGCCCACGCTCCTTACGTTGAAGAGAAAGCTTTCCGAAAAGCAGCCCCACGTCCGCTTTCACGCTAACGTTATCCGCGCTATTACCGATGCCATCGACTCTCGGTTCAAAGACCTGTTCTCCAGCCACGACCACCATGTGTGGCTGTCCGGAGAAGATGAGAAAAATGTCCGTAAAGCCCTGTTGAGCGAAGCCTCTCACATGGCACCCAGGACTCACGACTCCGCTGCTCCGGCGTGCTCGGAGAGTCCGGAAGAGGACTTCTTCTCTTTCGGCCCTGGCTCCAAGAGTGGCCCGCAAAGAAACGCGCAGGACGAACTTGCGAGGTACCTGGAGAGCTGCAACAAAAACCTGGATTCGTTGACCAACTTTCCCACCGTGAAAGAGATATTCCTCAAGTACAACATGGCGCTGCCGTCGGGCGCCACCGTCGAGCGCCTCTGCGTCCGCGGCGGAGACCCCTTCACGCCGAATCGCTGCCGACTGAGCGATGTGCACTTTGAGCAGGTCCTTTTGCTGCGATACAACGGTCCCATATCCTCCCTTTTGCTAGAAGAATGACAACCAAAAAGCATTGAATTAGCAAAAGTATTTGCGGGGCTTTTCCACTTTGTCCGTGTCCCTGAGAACACCATTTTTACGTATATGTGAACGTATATTACGTATAGTAAAAAACGTAACAAATTAAAACCATAGTTTGGTCATCATGATCGGTACCTATTCACGGCTTGTCTTTCGTACAGTGTCATTGTTAATGATTGCATAGTTCGTCATGCAGGGTTTTGTTTTAGAAGATTTGGAGGTCCCTTTTTATTTGGGGTGATTTTAAGAACGATTAAATGTATGTAAATTTTGTTTTCATCAGCTTGAGGTCATAAAGTAAAAAGTGCAGGTTTTGCTGCTGCTAGCTGTGAATCTACAACAGCAAACATGGACATTAAAGAAAAACCCCGATCCATGAAATGCCTGAAAAGGCAGCGGAATGATGGAAGCTGTCCCCCCCCTTAGACGCACCCTGCACTGACCAAGGCCGAGCAGGGAGGGTTGAATCCTTAGAACAGTAACGTTTCATACGCCCACAAATATACGAAGGTTTCTATGGAGTTCATCACTCGTTCGTCTTCTCACCAGAACGAGAGATTTTCAGGTCACCAACTCATCTGGTGCGGGACAAAGGGGAGTATGGGGAGAAATATGATCGGCACACTGTCGGGTAAACAGTGGATGCTATTGCCCTAAATATTGAAGGTTTTATGAGAAATTGTTGTAACACATTCATAAGGAGGAACAAATTCACTTATGAACTTATTTAACTAGTCAAACAATCTTTTATTTAGAAAAGCGCTTTTTTTACTAAGAACATTGGCACAAAGCACCTTTCATTGCAAGATTACTAGATTTAGTAATTTGGTAACTTCCATATTCTGTACTTGTTTATCGTGTCATGAAACAATGAAAGGGGGGGCAGTACAATTCTGCTCAACACAGTGAATCTTACTGTAAAATTTTCCCAATCACTTTTTTGCAACTTGCACATTGTCTTCTGATGCATGTATATGTAGCACTTTTACATTTCCTTCTTTACTTTACTCCTACTTGATGCGAATAATTACAGATTGTTGATCACTATAGTATTGATCGAGTTTGTAACGTTGGGGTGATTTTTATATTGACTGGCCATAAGATGTTCAGATGTGATTACATTTTTCATGTAGCTATTTGTACGGAAGACTGTATGGAATACAGTATACTGTTCATGTAGAAGGTGTGGATCCCCACCGCTTCTGTTAGAACGATTGATGGACACTAGCTAATATATGTGCTTTTTTAGTGCTGTTGTAATTGTTTGCATTTAACGGTGTTTTTTTTATTTAATTTTTTTTATTCCTAATGTCCTGTATTCGATGTGTTTGTCTTGATATCCAATGTTATTTTTTTATTATTCTCTGTTCAGTTAATAAAAGTCAATAAAATATCAAATAAATGAACACTGGAGAACTCTGGTCTTTCATGTGTTGTCCATTCATATCGGTTTTCACCACCCAGAAATATTTCAAAAGAAAAGAAGGATACAGTGTTTTTATTGTATTCTGAATACATATAATTTCTATAAACATCAATGGAATACACAATTGAATACTTCACATTCAGTCTTCTACTCCGTCTTCTAAGGCAGTGAAGTGTCACTACATTTGATAAACTCTGCAAGTCCATGTCATTCAAAATCAGCAATATGGCACTGGTCAAGATGCATCCATGTAGGGATAACCCAGGAACCTACTGGTTATTAATGTTTTGTAATCATGCCTACATGGCATAAGCACTTAGCTGTAGAGTAGCTGGGAGAACCACAGACCAGCCCCCAAAAGACAATCCATATATCACTTCACACCATACAGATCCTGTAAAGCCAAACAGAAGCGAAGAACGGAGGGTTTGAAGGAGCACAAGTGCTTGAGCGAGGCGTGGGACCAGCTCTTTGGGTTAATCACCTGAGAGGTTAGAATAAAAATAAATCTTGAGGAACTTGCACATCATTTGCGGTGATAATATGTTTTTCTCTTGGAAACGCCCTGGGTTACAACTATGATGATCTGGGTTCAAGACCTGGTCCAAATCTCTGGTCCCGGCTCACAAGTGTCAGTTGTCCAAATGTGGCGATGGGATTAAGAAGCACATCAGATCCGGTCCTCTTTCTAGTGTTCTGGGTGGGCCAAGTCTCAAAACAGGGAACCTCAACTCATCCAAGCTCAAGTTCTCCAAAAAGGACGAGAACCCTCCTGACGTACCAGCGATAGGGCCAGACATCCACATTCTTTGTAGATTCAGAGGATACAACTTGAGTTTCCTCTCTAGTAACTTTTATTGACCCCCCGTTTGCAGTAGATATTCTTGCTTCCTGTTGTAAATTAATATTTTTTTTCAATGATTTTGATCAAATCCCTTGGAGTCTTTCAAATATCATTTACCACAAAACCATGTTTTCCCACAGAGATTCCCCACTTCTTCCTCAGCCTTCATTGGTCAAAGACCTTCTTTCCTGGGCCGGCGGTGCCGGATGAAGGAGCGTATCGTTACGAAGGACGTGATTTGTCTCCCGAACAACACCCCTTCCCATAAAGGAAAGTGGAAGGTGCCGAGAGGCCGGGAGCGGGAGAATTTTGCCGCGCGGGGGCTGATCGGTAAACTGCACATACGCTCCGGGTGGTCCGCAGACTGTGTGCGATCGGAGATCAGCGCCCTCTTCCAAGATGCGTTTGGCCTGCGAGACGAAATGCAGTTCACGTTCCTCCAGGTAAGTTCAGCCGCTCTCGCCTTGTCTGCTGGTTCGTGTCCCCGACCGCGCCTTTTGTGCATTTGTGTGTAGTGTTTGCCTGGGTCCCGCTTCCTCACGACGCCACTGACGTCCCACGACGTGCCGTGGAACGGGTCCGAGGTCCTCCGGCTCTGCGGGCAGGGCGCGCTGTACGTCCTGTCGGAGTTCATCCTTCCGTTCGACGAGGTAGCGACACCAAGCATGTCACTGGCTGCACGGTCCTCTGACCTGCTTCACGTCCACTCACTTGAGGGCTGTTTCTTCTTCTTCTTCTTCTTCAGGTGGTTACGTCAGATAGCGGTGCTGAGCATTCCTCACCAGTGGAAGAGGTGAGTGCTCCTACTTCCTTCAGGGCTAGGCTTAGTTGTCACCTTTACATCACGTGACAAGTGGGAAGAGTCTCACAGGCCAAACGTAAGCCACAGAGAACAGACCTCTAGATGAGTAAAAGATCCCGGACGCGGAAATTTACTGCCGAATATCTCCGTCGTGCTGGTCATGTGACAATGACCATAACAAAATATGTCACGTACACTAAAATGTCTCTTTGTTTCTGTTGACAAAAACGAGCCGAGATGTTAGTTCCCTTCGTTTAATCGTGTCTATTTTTATTATGCAGTATTTCTGTTTCCTGTGTCTCCCATCTGGTCGCGCAGATCACGCCACCTCCTCAATACATATTCGCGGAATGTTTTAGATTTCAGTGGTGGGTAAGCAGATGGTTGGGAGAAAACGAAGACGCGACCTCTGGAAACATTTTCTGTACAGACAAGTGGAACGGAAAACCGAGTGCGTGGTCAGAACCAATGGGGAGAAATGCGGCTACAAAATATCTGGGAAAAACACCACAAACCTCAAAAGACATCTCAAGGCATTCCACCATGACATTGAGGTAAGTAAAGACATTACCGTAACGTTACTTTCTATTTTAGAAAACTGTGGTTAACATGTCATTATCAGCAATAGATGTCAGCCTGCTGTCTTTAGACGTTTTGGAGAAAATGATATTCCATAAGCATGGACACCAACATCCTTTATGAGAAGAGGTCTTATAAGATATATGTGGGTAAAGGGAAGACTATGAGGGCATTTTAGCAAGCTAAAGCTAGGTGAACGTGAAGTGATTGTCATTGTGAAACACTGCAGCACAGCACACGGTGACACAACGGAATGTGTCCTCTGCTTTTAACCCATCACCCTTGGTGAGCAGTGGGCAGCCATGACAGGCGCCCGGGGAGTAGCGTGTGGGGACGGTGCTTTGAACCGGCCACCTTCTGATTACGGGGCCGCCACGGCTAGGCCACCACTGTAAATTGACAATGACAAGTCACTCCAGAGTTGTCTTGAATCCTTGCCAGGCTAGTTCCAATCCACGTTGTGAAATAATGTTCTTGTGGATGTTATTATATTATTATTATTTTTTTTTTTTTTAAGAATTGTAGCTGAAATGAAAAAGCTAAATTACAACCAATAGGCCTAATAGCAGGACTTTATGCTGCTTAATATCTACAACAGTTGGATTGTAGCTGTCCTGACATGGTATCTACTCCTGTGCTAGATTCCAGAAACAGCAGTCCCATGCAAGAAGACGGACAAGCCGACCACTGCTCAGGATCTCTTTGCCACGAGGAGATACAGCGACAGTTCTTCAGAGCAACATGCCAAAGAGAAGGGGATCGCGCAGTGGGTAGGCCGCACAGGACTCCCAGCACGCATGGTCGAAGATGAGGAGTTCATCACGATGATGGCAATGATGGACAAAAAGTTTAAAGTGCCAACAAAGCTTGAAATTTTAAACTTGATTGAAAAAATGTACAATGAAGAGAAAGAAAAGGTCAAACAAAACCTGGCCAAAGCACGCAGAATAACTACAGGGCTGGATATTTGGACTACAAAGGGGCACGCCGCATCCTTCCTTGCAGTCAGTGCCTGTTACTTCAACCCCGAGGAAAGCAAGGCTGAACACAAACTCCTGAATTTGAAGGAGATGGTCCACCCTCACGCCGCAGAGTCGATTAGTGCGCTTGTGGAGGAGTCAATGCAAGAATGGGGGATCCCTAGAGGGAAGGTCCTTACGACCATTACTGGCAATGGCAGCAATGCGGTGGCTTCGTTCCGAACTGTCACATGATCCCATCATGTGACCGGGAGTAACACGGAAACGAGGTAACGTGACTCCTATATATTAGGCTGGAGAGCAGCTGCCAATTGCTCAGTCATTGAATGACGCACGCCATTCGACTCGGCTCCGAAAACCCGCTCCCAGTAAGACCGTACCTGTCCTCTATGTTCTCCTGATTCCTGAACTCCTTCCTGTCACCCTGTCCTGCCCTGTCTTGTGTCTTAATACGCGAACGACAGCATCAGTGTGGTGTTGCGGCTCGCGCCGTCCACGTTCGCAGATTAACGTGGAGGAACTTACCTGCCTCCCTGCGTCCCACCGCACTGAGGTCTCTCGTTTCCTCCTACACGTCTCTCTCGTTCTGGTCCCGGTTCGCGTGTCAGAATGACTGAGCCCGAATTACGCGCTTCACAACTCGCTGCTTTGTGCGATCGGATAGCGCGGCAGGAGAGTCTTTTTGGAAGTCTGTCGCAGGAGGTTCGCTTACTGCGGCAGCGCGTTCAGGAAGTGACCGCCGCGCACCGAGACCATGAAGCGGCGAGCGTGGCGCAGAGCCCTCGCCCCCCCGCGGTTCCCGAACCCAGTTTGCCGCTCCCGGAGCGCTGGAACGGGACCGAGGGGAGCGGCGAGGTGCTCCTCACCGCTCTCTCGTTGATTTTCGAGCTACAGCCTAGCCGCTACCCCAGTGCCCGGTCCCGAATCGCCTTACTCCTAACCCGGCTCGGTGGTTCCGCCGCAGAGTGGGCGGCTGCGCGAATTAATTCCCCAAGTTCTGCGTCCCTCTCGTATGCCGAATTCGTGGAGGAATTAAAAATCACCTTCTGTCATCCGGACGGTGTGGAAGACGTCGCGTCACAGCTTTACCATCTGCGCCAGGGTACCTCATCGGTCAGCCAGTTTACCGCCAGATTCCGGACCCTGGCTGCAAAGACTCCGCTGGGCGACCACGCCCTCCGGATGATGTACTATGAGGGACTGGCCCCACGAATTCGGGGTGAGATGGTCAGTCGGGAGATGCCAGCAACGTATGAGGCCCTCATACAACTCGCAATGCGGATTGATCGCCATCTGCTGGCTCTCCCGAAAACTGCGGCCCCCACTCCGACCCTGCATCAGACCCCTCGACCGCCTCTATCACCACTTCAGCCCACCGTCACTCCTCCAGACCATAGGGGGGAACCCATGCAGCTGGGACGGACAACCCTCACGCCTGAAGAGAAGCAACGGCGTTTTCGGGAGGGTTTGTGTGCATACTGCGCTTCCCCCTCACACATCCGCCTGACCTGCCCTATTCGTCCGGGGAGACGGGACACCCAGCAGATCAGCACGGCACGGCCATCTAGGCCCCTTCCTCCACATCTGATGCCACCGACCTCCCGACTCACTCTCCCGGCCGTCCTGGAATGTAATCAGCGAAGCATCTCCACCACAGCCTTTGTGGACTCCGGGGCGGCTGGAAACTTCATAGACCACTCCTTCATCCGACAACATCACATTCCCCTGGAACTCCTCCCAAGTCCCCTCACAATCACCTCCGTGGATGGTCATCCTATCTCCGCAGGACCCATCATTCACCGTACGGTCCCTCTGCAACTCCGGCTGGACTCCCATGTGGAGAAAATCCAATTTCTGGTGACCAAGATCATCACCTCACCACTCCTCCTCGGGTTCCCCTGGTTGTCCCTACATGAACCCCATCTCTCCTGGTCGTCGGGCATGGTGTTGGAGTGGGGAGCGCACTGCCATCACCATTGCCTTCTGCCACAACCCTCCTCGTCTGTCTCCACGAACCCAGAACCGAGTCCTCCAGTGTTAGACAACATCCCCTCCTGTTACCATGACCTAGCCACCGTCTTCAGTTCAGCCAAAGCCGCCCAGCTGCCTCCCCATCGACCAGGCGACATGGCCATTGATCTGCTGCCAGGAACCACTCCTCCGAAAGGACATCTCTACTCCCTCTCCAAGGCAGAGCAATTGGCCATGGAGCGGTTTGTGGCAGAGGCGCTTCAAAACGGCACCATCCGCCCCTCGACCTCCCCGGCCGCGGCAGGGTTCTTCTTTGTGACCAAGAAGGATGGTGGTCTGCGACCGTGCGTGGACTATCGGGGGCTCAATAAAATCACCATCAAAAATCGAACACCGTTACCCCTCACCAACACCGCCCTGGACGCCCTCTCGGGAGCCAAGTATTTCACGAAGCTGGATCTCCGGTCTGCCTACAATCTGATTCGTATCCGGGAGGGCGACGAGTGGAAAACCGCCTTCATCACCCCCACTGGTCATTTTGAATCCCTAGTAATTCCATTCGGTCTATGCAACGCACCCGCCGTCTTCCAGCAGTTCATAAATGATACTCTCCAGGACATGCTGGGACGGTGGGTGTACGCCTACCTGGACGACGTACTCATTTATTCACCCACTCTAGAATCCCATATTCAACACGTGAGGGCAGTACTAAAGAGATTGCTCGCCCACCGACTGTACTGTAAGCTGGAAAAATGCGCCTTCCACCAGCGCTCCACCACGTTCCTGGGTTTTACCATCTCGTCCCAGGGTGTGGCCATGGAGCCCAAGAAGCTAGAAGCAGTGGCGTCGTGGCCCCTACCCACGACGCTGAAGCAACTGCAACGGTTTCTTGGGTTTGCAAATTTCTATCGTCGCTTCATCCGTGGCTACAGTACGGTCGCAGCACCCCTCACTGCTCTCACCAAACCGTCACCAGGTCCGCTTCACCTAACCCCGGAGGCCATTCAAGCATTTAAATCTTTGTGTCATCATTTCACCACCGCCCCCATTCTTCAACACCCAGACCCTACCCTTCCGTTTGTTGTAGAAGTGGACGCGTCAGAGGTGGGTGCTGGCGCCGTCCTCTCTCAACGCGGTCCGGACCGGAAATTGCACCCGTGTTGCTTCTTCTCGCGGAAGTTCACCCCTGCACAGCAGCGATACGGGGTGGGGGACCGTGAGCTGCTGGCAGTCAGGTGGGCCCTCGAGGAGTGGCGGCACTGGCTGCAAGGCAGTGACACCCCCTTTCTGGTCTGGACCGATCACCAAAACCTAATCTCTATCAAAACCACCAAACAGCTCAATCCCCGCCAGGCGAGGTGGGCACTATTCTTTGAACAGTTCGACTTCCAACTCTCCTACCGTCCCGGCTCCAAAAACCAGAAAGCCGATGCCCTGTCCCGTCAACACGCCCCAGACTCACCATCCTCTGACCCCGAACCCGTTCTTCCTCCTCATCGCATCCTAGGCCCTCTCCGGTGGTCCCTCGAGACGAAGGTCCGGGCAGCACAGGCATCCGACCCTGGCCCAGACAACACCCCACCCGGGTGCCTGTACGTCCCAAATACCTGCCGGCCCGATGTACTACATTGGGGCCATTCCTCCGTCCTCTCAGGCCATCCAGGACGCCAACGGACCCTCTCCTTCATTCGCCGAGCATTCTGGTGGCCTTCAGTACGACGGGACGTACAGGCCTACGTGGATGCATGTGATGTCTGTGCCCGGGCCAAGACTCCCAACACTCCGGCTGCTGGGCCCCTGCGTCCCCTTCCCATTCCTCATCGCCCCTGGACCCACCTCGCCTTGGACTTCATCACCGGCCTCCCTGAAGCTAGTGGTATGACCACCATCCTGACCATAGTGGATCGTTTCTCCAAAGCGGTCCACTTGGTCGCCCTGCCCGGCCTACCGTCCTCTGCCACAACCGCTGACCTTGTGCTTCAACACGTGGTCCGCCTCCATGGGTTCCCCCAAGACATCGTCTCTGATCGGGGACCCCAATTCGTCTCAGCTGTGTGGAAGGCGTTTTGTCGCCTTATCGGATCCACCTGCAGCCTCTCCTCTGGCTACCATCCCCAGACCAACGGTCAGGTGGAGAGGGCCAACCAACAGCTGGGACGATACCTGCGATGCTTCGCGTCCGAACACCAACGCACTTGGCCCGGGTTTCTCCTGTGGGCAGAGCTGGCCCACAACCTGCAAATCTCCTCCGCCACCGGCCATAGTCCCTTTGAGATCTGCCATGGATATCAGCCCCCCATCTTCACGCACCAGGTGCCTGCAGGTGGGGTCCCCTCGGCCCGTCAGATGATCCGCGGTTGTCGAAAGGCCTGGAAATCGGCGCGGTCGGCCCTCCTCATCGCCTCCCGAAGGATGTCCACCCAGCACGATCGCCGGCACCCTCGTCGACTGCACTTCCGAGTGGGACAGAGGGTGTGGCTGTCCACCAAAGACCTACGTCTCAGGACTGAGTCACACAAGCTGTCCCCTCGATACATCGGACCATTCCGGATCCTCAGTCGGATCAACCCCCTCACATACCGTCTCCAACTCCCTCCTGCCATCCGTGTCCATCCAGTCTTCCATGTCAGTAAACTCAAACCCTTTGTCCGATCCTCGCTTCATCCTCCTGCTCCGGATCCGCCACCGCCACGCATCGTCGACGGGGGACCCGCCTACACTGTGGAGCGCATCATTGCCTCGCGCCGCAGAGGTCGGGGGGTCCAGTACCTGGTGCATTGGACCGGCTATGGACCAGAAGAACGGTCTTGGATCCCGAGTCGTTTCATCCTGGACCCGTCTCTGGTGGCTGAGTACCGGCAGCGTACCGCCGCCGCTCCGGGGCCGTCGGGGGTCGGCCCTGGAGGGGGGGGTACTGTCACATGATCCCATCATGTGACCGGGAGTAACACGGAAACGAGGTAACGTGACTCCTATATATTAGGCTGGAGAGCAGCTGCCAATTGCTCAGTCATTGAATGACGCACGCCATTCGACTCGGCTCCGAAAACCCGCTCCCAGTAAGACCGTACCTGTCCTCTATGTTCTCCTGATTCCTGAACTCCTTCCTGTCACCCTGTCCTGCCCTGTCTTGTGTCTTAATACGCGAACGACAGCATCAGTGTGGTGTTGCGGCTCGCGCCGTCCACGTTCGCAGATTAACGTGGAGGAACTTACCTGCCTCCCTGCGTCCCACCGCACTGAGGTCTCTCGTTTCCTCCTACACGTCTCTCTCGTTCTGGTCCCGGTTCGCGTGTCACGAACATATGCAGGAGTGGCCACGACTTCTGAAGAGGAATCAGAGGTGGAGGAGCACGACAATGCCAATGATGACAATGAGCAATAATCCGTAGAAATGTAAAAGGATAAAAATGTTTCTGTTTGAAACTGGTCATGATTTATTTTCATATACATAAAATCTGAAAGGTTTGTGTAAGTTAACTAGTTGAACTAATGTGATGTTTACATGTTTTCCACGTAGATATGACTTTGGAGCCATAGAGAGGACCCCATGTGTGGCTCACACAGTACAGCTTGTAGTGAACATGGTCCAGAAGGAGCCCTCAATCCGAAGGCTGTTGGACAAAGTGAGGCGCTTGGTGGACAAGTTTAGGAAGTCACCTGTCGCCACCGAGCGGCTGCGGCAGAAGTGCGCTCTGGTCCTGGCAAAAGACTGTCCCACCAGGTGGTCAAGTCTCTTTGCTATGATTTCGCGCTGTCTTGAAGTGAAGGAGCACCTCGCGGCTGTGGCTGAGTTCATGGGCTGGGACGACCTGCGGCCCAGCGAGTGGCAGGAGATCGGGATGCTGAGGGAGCTCCTTCTGCCGTTTGCGGAGCACACTAAGTCACTCGAAAGTGACACCCAATCGCTTTCCCTTGTTGTGCCAGCACTCCTTGATCTGAAGAACCACCTGTCAGAGTTTTCCCTTGCACATGGGAGAACCTACAAAGATGCCGCTACCCTGGCTCAGAAGATGCTTTCCAGCATGGATAGCCGCTTTAGTGTGTTTCTTGACATAGCAGCTGACAACTTCTCACCCCTTCCTGCTGCAGCATGCTTTGTGGACCCTTGCGTAGCTGAAACCCTTCTGGAAAACGATGACGATGAAGTACAGAAGCTTGTCAGGAGGGCCGAGGACTACATTGCTCATCTTGTGCCACGAGAAGAGCATTTGACAGATGATGAGCAAGTTGCAAATGAGGGTACAGAGGAGCCAGCGACAACCCCTGCGAAGCGGCGTCGATTCAAGCTCTTCAGTTCCAATCGTCCATCCAGGCCCAAGGCGGCCAAGACAATAAACATTATGCAGGAGATTTTGAAGTATAAAGAGGGACTGTCCGAGTGCCACCAGACCGCTGCTACTAGTGCTGAGGATTATTGGTTAACTCAGTGTTCTTCCACTGTGTTTCCAACACTGAAACCTCTGGCCTTGGACCTCCTGGCAATGCCTGCCTCTCAGACCTTTACAGAAAGGGGCTTCAGTTTAACTGGTTGCCCCACTTGTGGCCATAGGAACAGACCTAGGACCATTTTGGAAAGAAGTGCTTTCCTCAAAGTGAACAAGCCTAAATGGTAGTTTTGGACCAGCTTGAACAGACAAGCAAGAAGCATGCATGTACTTAACTGTATACACACTCTGAGGGTGAAGACTTTATGTCAATATAAATACATATTTTACATTTATTTGCGCTTTGTATTGATGTGGTTTTCTATTTTTAAGTTGAAACATGTCTTGCTGGCAAATAAATGTTATAAATCAGAGTGTCTTCCGTGTCTGGAATGGATGTAGAGTATTCTTGTGTCTATAACATAACAATAATATATTAATAAGATAACCTTGTTTTAATTGTAAAATGGGTGTGACCAAAATAATTTAGTTTTCGTCTCTTCCTACTAGGCACCTGTACTATATTGACTAGGTAAAAAAGAATTGCATTACTGAAATTAGACAAAAATGTCACAAGTTTTTATTGACTAAAACTAGACTAAAATAATCGACTGAAAATTGACTAGACTAAAATGGTCCTGGACGTGACGCAAAGACTAGACTAAAACTAAAAATTAGAAAGGCCACCAATTAATCTAAAAATTAGAAAGGCTATTTATCAGACACGTAAGAACCTTGACATCCACCACACACACGCACATATATATGTGCGTGTGTGTGAGTGTGTATGTATGTTTGTTTGTAATTTTAGAAATGTATCACACAGAAAGCAATGGCTGTCATGGCTGCTCACTGCTCACCAAGGGTGGTGGTTGAATGCAGAGGACCCATTTCGTTGTGTCACCGTGTGCTGTGATTCAGCGTTTCTCATATCCTAAAAAAAACAACAAAAAAAACATTCAAGTTATAGTTAAGATCACAAGTCAGAGAGATGTTTGACTCACCCACATATCCTTAGTTGGCACATTTGCCGTCGACCATCAAAAATGCCCTCACACTTCATATATTTAATTTACTCTGAGAACATGTTCTAAAGGTTTCCACATTATTAACAAAAGGTGTGTTTTGTCAGTTGAAGGACCGTCGTATCTGGAGTGTCGTGTGGATGACTGACCAGACGGGGAACAACACTGCGTAAGTACCGCGTTTTCATAGTTAGAGATTTATCAGTGATCGTTCTTCTCTTCTTTATCAACCCGGATCTGGAATGAAAGGTTGCAGTCACTTAATGTTAAATTCACATTACAACAATCCCGTTTTAAATTTCAAGCGAACACATTAGAGGAGGGTGTATTATGTAATTTAGTATAGATCTGAATATGCATCTTCTTTGGTGCGCTTTGCAGACACTGAACATCTAGAGACATCTACTGCTCAGCCAAGGAGATCCTTCAGGAGCTCGACCAAAGACAAGTTCTTCCGTCGCTCATAATGCGTTCCAGTGGAAGGACATGAACATGTCTCTTCTCAGGACCACACAGTGTCAGTCTGTAGACACATCGTGCTTCACGTGCCCTGCTTGATGTTCAGACAGGTGAAGCAGGCGTTGGATCATGTCAAGGCCGAGGTGAAACATGTCTGCTTCAATTCCATCATCGTCTCAGAGGCCAGACCTCTGCATAGCCACGTCCTCGAAGTGGGAGGGTGTTTGCGGGACAATGAAGAACCCAGCTTTGGACTGGAAAAAGCCACAAACTGAACACTTTTTGCATTTCGGCAGGTCGAATTGTGCGTTCACGTTCTAAATAAATGGCCTTCAATGAATGCATGAGAATGATCCATAAACTGTTTTTTTGTCCAGTGTGTTTCTCTTGGTTACAACATATCAAGGAAAAGTACAGATACAAATCATTCAGATTTGTCACGCCCGAGGTCTGCCTGTCCGTGACCGTAACCCCCGACTCCGGATCCCACGGGGCTTGTATAGAGGACTCCTGACGGTCGTTATGCAGAATTGTGAGATATCCAGCAGAACTGGAAGCTACAATAGACCATGAACATCTGCAATATGAGGATCTCCAAAAACAGCTGAGAATGGAGAGATGCAACAGAGAAGAAGCAGAAAGGCGTTTCTCTGATTAAGGAGGGACTAGTGAGCAGATGGAGAAGGAGAGTGAAGAGGCTCTTTATGAAGGAAGGAATGCTGCAGAAGGAGAAGAAGGAGAGGGACGAGTTAAGAAGGGAAATGGAAAATGAGCAGAGGAGAAGAGAGGAAGCTGAAAGAGAGCTTGAAGCAGAAAAAGAACACATGGAACAACAGCTATTTCTTATATAGCCCATAATCCCATACAGTATGTCTCAATGGGCTTTGACACCCCCCACACTTGACCCTTCTGCACACAAGGAAAATCTCCACATGAAAAAAAACTCTAGAAGAGAGAAAACAGACAGGAAGAAACCTTGGGAAGGAGTGATACAGAGAGGGTAGAGTGAGCCTGCAAGTGGTGTCAGTGCAGGGTTGGTGATTGTCCAATAAGAGAAAAGTATGTGTCTATTATGATGCTACTGGTCCATTTAAAGATCCCTGAAGCTTTAGGTGTTACGGTGGTGGTGGCTGTGGTGACCCTCTGGTTTGTTTCATGGTATGTCCTTGTTTAGCAGTTGCCAGGAACCAGGATTTGTCTGCTGGTCTCTTCACTGGAGTCTGCCAGTAGTCTGGGCGCCTTATTCAGTATCTCGGAGAGAACAAACAGAAGCCTCGTACGACCGACACTGAAATATGTGGTTATTGTGGTATATTGGTGCTAAGGTGGCCCGGTACCCTAACTAGGACAGCCTAACTAGGGTGAATTTAACACTGTCTGCTTAACAGGGTGACTGTGTGATAAAGTGAACGTAATAATTGACACTGTGTCTGGGATGTGTTTTCAGGTTAGATTTAAACACTGAGACTGTGTCTGAGTGAACGGCAAGACGTTCCATAACTGCGGAGCTCTATAGGAGAAGGATCTGCTCCCAGTTGCAGTCTAATGAGAGACCTGTGTCAATGAGGACACCTAGATCCTTTACTTCAGTACATGGTGAGGTAGAACGGCCATCCAGGGTTATGATGTGGTCAGACAGCTTGTGGTCAGGCTGCTTGAGGCCCAAGTACGAGACCTTCTGTCTTATCAGCGTTCAACAGAAGAAAGTTGGTGAGCATCCACTGTCTAATGTCCTTCAGACAATTCTCTATTCTGTTCAGCTGCTGCCTCTCATCTGGCATTGCTGATGGATACAACTGTGTATCTATACACATTATAAATTACTGCAACGCCACCTCCTCTTCCAGTTAAGCGAGGTTGGTGTACATAGCTGTATCCAGGAGGACTAGACTCGTTTAATGCTACAAATTCGTTTTGTTTTAACCAAGTTTCGGTCAGGCACAGTACATCAAACCCCTGATCTGTAATAATTTAATTGACAATGAGCGTTTTAGGTGTAAGGGATCTAACATTTAATAATCCTATTCTTATATCGGGGGTGCTGGTGGTACGTTCAGAAGGAATGATAGTAACGGGTAGTAAGTTGCTGAAACAGACACCCCGTCCAGCCCGGGGAACAGACACAGTGTCAGCATATTTATGAGTTTTATTAATAACGTTTCTTGTAGGATCTCTTGTTTTAATAGCGCGAGGTAAAGACACTACTGTACACGCTGGGTGGCGGCTCTACGCAAATGGCGGACGCTCGGTTTAGCCGGTCTGTCTGCTGCCTGGTCTCGGCTCTGGCGAGTCAGATTCGTTTTTAGACAACTGAGTGGCGCCCGCCCAGTTGGGGTGGATGCCGTCTCGCCCAAAAAGACCAGGCTTCCCCCGAACTGTTGGCCAGTTATTAATAAAACCCACTTGGTTTTTTGGACACGACTCGAGCGACAACCAGCAATTTGTGTCGAGGATACACGTCGCTGCGCCGAAACTGCGGTAGTGGGCCAGAGCAGATTACTTCTTCTTTTCAAATTCGTCTTGTCTCTGGCATTTTCGTGAACTCAGACATGAACTTGACTTCAGTGAGTGAATGTCTTTATGTTTTTGAGTTCTGGCAATCGCCACACGCCTACGGGTTAGTTTATGTTCTTTATTTAAGTTAAATTGTTTTCGGCCACCGCGCCATTGTTTATTTGTATTTCTTTATTGTTTGTTATAATAAAACCCTTCCCAGCATGTCAGACCTCTGCGCTTCCTTCCCCCGTAAGTCCGTAGTCGTGACAATTTTACAGACACCCTTATCCAGACCTGGTCTGTACGTACCGTTCCCATAACAAATCACAATACAACCTTTTTTTTATTATTATTCATTTATTTTAGAAAGTGTACGTAACACACAATAAACTAGTCATCTACATTTAAGCTAAAGGTATTTAAAAACCAATCCTACCTCACGAGCTGCCACGCCCCCTATACAAATGGGCCAATTGGACACCAGTGCAAGTTTGTTTATTGTTTATACATTTTATTATATGACCATTTGTACTGGATTATTAAATGATTTGTAATGGTTCTCTTATGTAAGACCAGGTGTTTCAGATGTGTGGTGCTTAAGACAGTCAGACAGACTTCATTCTTTTTTATTTGTATATTTTTTATTTAAACAATTTTTTTAGATTCATCTCGAAAGACACATTTTTTAATCCACACCCGACCCCTCCTCGCATGTAAAACATGTTTGTTTCTTTGCTGTTTCCTCCATCCATCATTCTTCTCTGTCGCTGCCCAGGCCTGGGCTTGTATTTATTTCCTTTCTTCGCGTTTTTTTGTGAAGCTTCTAGAAGACGCTCTAGTTCTCTTTTCCTTTCTGTTGTCTTCTCCTGTTCCCCAGACAGTTCCTTCTCCCTTTTGAGGAGGATCTCCAGAATTTCCTCAATCTCATTACTCCCAGTTGTTTGATTTATGTCCAGGCAACGTTTTTCCAGTTCGTTCCTGGTAGCCGTTTCTTTGAGAAGTTCTTCTCGTCCTTCGCGCTCATAGTCTCTTACGGCTCTCATCATTTCAAGTTCCTGTTTTATTGGCTGGAGTGTCTCTTCGTTGAGACTTTCTTTGATCTCCAGCTGTTCGTGGAACTTTTTCTTGGTCTCCAGGAGAAGCCTCTCTGCCTCTTCCATGTGTTCTTTTTCTGCTTCAAGTTCTCTTTCAACTTCCTCTCTTCTCCTCTGCTCATCTTCCATTTCCCTTCTTAACTCGTCCTTCTCCTTATTCTCCTTCTGCAGCATTTCTTCATAAAGAGCCTCTTCACTCTTCTTCTCCATCTGCTTACTAGTCTCTGCTTCATCAGAGAAACGCCTTTCTGCTTCTTCTCTGTCTTGTCTCTCCATGCTCAGCTGTCTTTGGAGATCCTCATATCGCAGACGTTCGCGGTCTCTTGCCGCTTCCAGTTCTGCTATTTTTTCTCGCCGAAGGACCTGAATGGAAAGGTCTCTATCTTTCAGGCGCTTCAGGTCTCCAACAAGAGCCAGATTGTTCTCACGCGCCTCATGAAGAGCCATCTTCAGTTTATCATTAGAGGCCCTCAGCATCTGCTCCTTTTCTGCATAGTTATCCTTGTCCTGGAACGTCTCCATCACCTCCTCGAGGTTGTGGATCTGTTCTGTCAATCCCTCCATCTGACCATTCTGAACTGATTTCAGGCCGGTCATGTTGGGCTCAACAGGAACCTTCTTTTTGCAGAAGGGACGCTTGATCAATCTAACAAACTTCTTCCACTGCTTCATTTCTGTAGCTCTGTACTTAACTCTCTAAAATCTGAAATGATTTGTTTCTTGTCAGTTCGCCACTTAAATATAGAAATGTTGATGACGTCATTCTTTTTTACAGCCAATCAGATTAAGGAACAAGACCTTAGGAACAATGTGAATGGCTGATTTCATTGTGTGAGTCACACTAAACAACTAGAGCTCAGAAAGAATGTGATTGGCTGGTTTCATTCAGCTGATTATGCTAAAGAACAAGAGCTCAGAAACATTGTGATTTCATCCAGCCATCACATTTCGTTTTTTTTTTGTTGTTGTTGTTGTGAGGATGCTAGTGCGGGATTTGGGGATGCGGAGCCTGTACGGCATAGAAATGAAAAATTCACTCGTTCACTGTATATTAATCTATATAAATGTCAAAATAACCATTACTATATAGTCACTCCCTTTCTCATTATCCTGAATCTTTTAGTCCTGTTACGCTGTCACACTTACGATCTACTGCTAAATGCCACGCCGCCATGCGGCCCAACTATAGAGTAAGAATCAGAAATGAATCATAATCAGAAAACGTAAGAATTAGAATCAGAAAACGTTATTAATCCCTCAGGAAATTAGTCAGGAGCGAATACTTCTGACAAAGCGCCGGTCTATGAACTGCTTCCATGTGATTGGCTATTAAGGAAGTCATTCTTTGCTCAGCCAATAAAATCAGGAGAGGAGGAAGTTTTTGACCAATCAGGAATGAGTGGGCGGGACTAACCGACTTTGTAATTGAAAATGAGGCGTAGTTGCTTTTCTATTCTCCCGCCTCAGGGTGGCGCTGTCCGTACGTTTCGGACTCATCTTTTTTATCTGCAGAAGCAGAAAAATCTGCTCTTTGTCGTTTATAATTTTGCTTATG
Organism: Denticeps clupeoides; assembly: GCF_900700375.1. Classification (NCBI taxonomy): domain Eukaryota; kingdom Metazoa; phylum Chordata; class Actinopteri; order Clupeiformes; family Denticipitidae; genus Denticeps; species Denticeps clupeoides. The sequence continues at coordinate 32,015,943 of NC_041709.1, forward strand.
AAATTTCTAGCAGCCGGTGAATTCCTGACAGAACAGTGATCAGGATGGACGGAGGGGCTGCAGATTCTGGTATTCTTCACAATTAGTTCATCACCTTCTACTGACTAGAATTGCTGAGCTTTTTTGTGCTAATTAGTCCGTTTGAAATGCAACGTGATGTCATCAAACGTAAATGCTTCATAAATGCATTTTTATTACAGAAATATTATTGTGACAGATGTAAAGTTGTGTGTTGTCGCATTAAAACCATACAACACGTCTAATTTATTTATGTCAAGTAAAATAAATGAAATAAAAGCTCACGTTGACTCTGTGTGGTCAGTGTGAGTTGCACCAGTTCCAGATCCTGCAGAGTTTGGTGCTGAAGCTGAAGGAAGGAGATGCAGAGTCGGGCCGAATGCTGACCGTCCAGACGGAGACCAACAGGCTCCTGAAGCTCCAGCTGGAGGACAGGGACAGCCGACTCGCCACGGCCAATCGGGTGGCCAGATCAGGAGTCAGGACCTGTTCAGCGTACATTTTCAGAAGAGCTTGTATTCACTTGCAGCTTTGATGGCTGTTTACAGACAATCGGTGCCTTGAAGGAAGCGTTAAAGTCCTGGGACTCTCAGATCATCGCTCTGCAGGAAGAGTTTAAAATGCAGTGACGGTAGAAACCCACAGAAACTCTTGAACGAGACAGAAATATGGTACCTGTGACAAAAAATCACCTGATTTTTTTATTTTATTTTAACCTTTCGCCGCCTGAAGGAAGGACCATTCCCACAGTAGGCGGTGGATTCATCAGAGTACTCAAACAGAAATCAAGACATGTCCTGAACTCAAGGTATTTTACTCTCCAACCCGACTCACTCAGTCACATCTATTTGTCCCGACCGCTTCCAGTCTTGACCTTTTTCCAGATTCACCAGGATCCACCTGCAGTCCACAGCGACTCTGGTGAAGTCTGTGCAAAGCTATCAGAGCTTCTGGATGAGTTCCACCACAAAGAGGGACTAAATGTGGAGGAAGTGAAAAGGGAGGACAACGAGGAAGGTGACGTTGATTGTAAGCTTGTCTCGGTAAGCCACAGTTCTACCATAAGAACCATTCACTCGCATTTAACTACGTGCATCTTCTGTGTCTGTTTGGTCACGTCATCAGAAATGCACACCGCAAGCGTTGGGGCTGCAGACTTCCCCAACATCGCAGCATCGCAGGCACAACCAACAGTGGGATTACTCCACCTAGGAAGCGGTTGAAGTCTCCTGTGTGGGAATGCTAAAGGAGAAATCCAGGACCACGGGACCTCAGCGACGTTAGCAGTGAGTTCTGTATTCGACAGACATTCACACTCATTAAACAAAAACCTAGAAACTTTATTTACTACTAATTTACTTACTAACTTTATTATTTATGACTTTCACAAGTCTGAAAGTGCATGATTTACATGGATGTTACAAGCTGAAAGGCACTATAATCGATGTAAATTAAATCATCTCCTGTCGTTCCATTTGGAACTTTTATTTTGAAGCCCTGCACAACCGTCAAAAGCACAGCGAGTGCCTTAAATCAGAAGAATCACTTCGCATTTTCACATTTTATTGACTGCAACAACTGAAAACCCAACCACAGGCATACATGACTTGGTGAAAGTGAAGATTTCTAGGTTTTTGTTTAATGAGTCTGAATGTGTATGAGTATGAACTCACCGCTAACTTGCACAAAAAACATTGCGTCCAACGCTCGCTCGTATCATTCCAGACAGATCATTCGTTCCTGGTCTTCCATCAGAAACGGCTTCACTATCGTTGTAACCACGTATCTGTAATTGTCATGGCCGCCGTCCCACCGCCTGGCCCCCAGGGGGCAGACGACAACGACCGCGATCCGTAAACGAAGGAGAATGGGGTTCAACATAAAACCGGGCAGCCATCTCCGCCCGCCCTTTGAGATCGTTTCTTTGATGCTGGCCTTCCTGATCTTTGACCTCTTGCCCGAATAACCTGCCTGCTCCCTTCGACCTCCCAAATCGACCCCTCACCCTGCCCCCACAGCCCTGTATATCCCCCTCGACCCAGGACAATAAGCGCGTGGAGACGGTGCTTTGCTCAGTGTCGCCTTGGCGGATCGGGATTCGAACCGGCAACCTTCTGATTACGGGGCCGCTTCCTTAACCGCTAGGGCTCGAACCCCACTTACTACCATTGTGTTTTCAGGGGGACTGTATCTGTAAATACTGTAAGGCGCTCTGTATAAGGGCGTCTGATTAATGGCAGAAATGTCAAATATTTATGCTGAAAATGAGTAATTAGTAGTCATTTACATTTTACATTTACAGCATTTATCAGACGCCCTTATCCAGAGCTCCTTACAATCAGTAGTTACAGGGACAGTCCCCCCCTGGAGACACTCAGGGTTAAGTGTCTTGCTCAGGGACTCAATGGTAGTAAGTGGGGTTTGAACCTGTGACTCTGTAGTCTTCTGGTTCATAGGCAAGTGTGTTAGCCACTAGGCTACTACCGCCCCTTGACATGAACCGGCTCTGGATAGCAGCGACTCCAGAACGTTCTAAACATGAACGAACAGGATCATGTTGTCTGGACAGGACTTTTGAGCAGTAGTTCGTGGAAGGTTATAGCGACTGAACCCATGTGTTGATGTGTTTGTTGTCCAGGGGAGACCGGCAGGGCCAGCTCTGATGACGGGAACGTCCCCGAGGAATCGTACATCCGCTACACGACGCGGGAAAACCTCACAACGCACCGGAGGTGCTCCAGGCGCGGCCAGACGAGGCTCCTGCAGGTCCACGAGATCCAGATCCATGCCACATGAAGCTCCACCAGAGGATCCACACGGCCGAAAGGCCCCACACCTGCCTGTGTCGCAGCAAGAGCTTCGCCCGGGCGGACAACCTGCGGACGCACCTCCGAGTTCACTCCGGGGACAGGACGAGCGGGGAGCCGGCGTCAGGGTTACCGCCTGTACTGTGAAACCAGCTTCACACAACCGTACTAGAACGTCTTCAGGACAAGTTCTTCACAGGTCCACCGTTTCCATCCAACGATAAAACCCGCCGTCTCAGAAAACGAGGTGGACGTGGTCATTTGTTTCCGTCACTCAATAAAAAAATGATCTCATGACAATCCAGTGCTTCTCAGATACGATCAATCAAAACAATTTTGAGACTTTACAACTGTCAAAAAAGTTGTTTGTTTTTTATGGGATGGGATGTGGGGTGGTAGTAGCCTAGCGGGTAACACACTCGCCTACAAACCAGAAGACCCAGGTTCAAATCCCACTTACTACCATCGTGTCCCTGAGCAAGACACTTAACCCATGAGTGTCTCCGGGGGGACTGTCCCTGTAACTACTGATTGTAAGTCGCTCTGGATAAGTGCGTCTGGTAAATGCTGTAAATGTAAATGTAACCTAAAGCACACTGGCTGCCACGCCCCCTATACAAATGGGCCAATTGGACACCAGTGCAAGTTTGTTTATTGTTTATACATTTTATTATATGACCATTTGTACTGGATTATTAAATGATTTGTAATGGTTCTCTTATGTAAGACCAGGTGTTTCAGATGTGTGGTGCTTAAGACAGTCAGACAGACTTCATTCTTTTTTATTTGTATATTTTTTATTTAAACAATTTTTTTAGATTCATCTCGAAAGACACATTTTTTAATCCACACCCGACCCCTCCTCGCATGTAAAACATGTTTGTTTCTTTGCTGTTTCCTCCATCCATCATTCTTCTCTGTCGCTGCCCAGGCCTGGGCTTGTATTTATTTCCTTTCTTCGCGTTTTTTTGTGAAGCTTCTAGAAGACGCTCTAGTTCTCTTTTCCTTTCTGTTGTCTTCTCCTGTTCCCCAGACAGTTCCTTCTCCCTTTTGAGGAGGATCTCCAGAATTTCCTCAATCTCATTACTCCCAGTTGTTTGATTTATGTCCAGGCAACGTTTTTCCAGTTCGTTCCTGGTAGCCGTTTCTTTGAGAAGTTCTTCTCGTCCTTCGCGCTCATAGTCTCTTACGGCTCTCATCATTTCAAGTTCCTGTTTTATTGGCTGGAGTGTCTCTTCGTTGAGACTTTCTTTGATCTCCAGCTGTTCGTGGAACTTTTTCTTGGTCTCCAGGAGAAGCCTCTCTGCCTCTTCCATGTGTTCTTTTTCTGCTTCAAGTTCTCTTTCAACTTCCTCTCTTCTCCTCTGCTCATCTTCCATTTCCCTTCTTAACTCGTCCTTCTCCTTATTCTCCTTCTGCAGCATTTCTTCATAAAGAGCCTCTTCACTCTTCTTCTCCATCTGCTTACTAGTCTCTGCTTCATCAGAGAAACGCCTTTCTGCTTCTTCTCTGTCTTGTCTCTCCATGCTCAGCTGTCTTTGGAGATCCTCATATCGCAGACGTTCGCGGTCTCTTGCCGCTTCCAGTTCTGCTATTTTTTCTCGCCGAAGGACCTGAATGGAAAGGTCTCTATCTTTCAGGCGCTTCAGGTCTCCAACAAGAGCCAGATTGTTCTCACGCGCCTCATGAAGAGCCATCTTCAGTTTATCATTAGAGGCCCTCAGCATCTGCTCCTTTTCTGCATAGTTATCCTTGTCCTGGAACGTCTCCATCACCTCCTCGAGGTTGTGGATCTGTTCTGTCAATCCCTCCATCTGACCATTCTGAACTGATTTCAGGCCGGTCATGTTGGGCTCAACAGGAACCTTCTTTTTGCAGAAGGGACGCTTGATCAATCTAACAAACTTCTTCCACTGCTTCATTTCTGTAGCTCTGTACTTAACTCTCTAAAATCTGAAATGATTTGTTTCTTGTCAGTTCGCCACTTAAATATAGAAATGTTGATGACGTCATTCTTTTTTACAGCCAATCAGATTAAGGAACAAGACCTTAGGAACAATGTGAATGGCTGATTTCATTGTGTGAGTCACACTAAACAACTAGAGCTCAGAAAGAATGTGATTGGCTGGTTTCATTCAGCTGATTATGCTAAAGAACAAGAGCTCAGAAACATTGTGATTTCATCCAGCCATCACATTTCGTTTTTTTTTTTTGTTGTTGTTGTTGTGAGGATGCTAGTGCGGGATTTGGGGATGCGGAGCCTGTACGGCATAGAAATGAAAAATTCACTCGTTCACTGTATATTAATCTATATAAATGTCAAAATAACCATTACTATATAGTCACTCCCTTTCTCATTATCCTGAATCTTTTAGTCCTGTTACGCTGTCACACTTACGATCTACTGCTAAATGCCACGCCGCCATGCGGCCCAACTATAGAGTAAGAATCAGAAATGAATCATAATCAGAAAACGTAAGAATTAGAATCAGAAAACGTTATTAATCCCTCAGGAAATTAGTCAGGAGCGAATACTTCTGACAAAGCGCCGGTCTATGAACTGCTTCCATGTGATTGGCTATTAAGGAAGTCATTCTTTGCTCAGCCAATAAAATCAGGAGAGGAGGAAGTTTTTGACCAATCAGGAATGAGTGGGCGGGACTAACCGACTTTGTAATTGAAAATGAGGCGTAGTTGCTTTTCTATTCTCCCGCCTCAGGGTGGCGCTGTCCGTACGTTTCGGACTCATCTTTTTTATCTGCAGAAGCAGAAAAATCTGCTCTTTGTCGTTTATAATTTTGCTTATGAAATTTCTAGCAGCCGGTGAATTCCTGACAGAACAGTGATCAGGATGGACGGAGGGGCTGCAGATTCTGGTATTCTTCACAATTAGTTCATCACCTTCTACTGACTAGAATTGCTGAGCTTTTTTGTGCTAATTAGTCCGTTTGAAATGCAACGTGATGTCATCAAACGTAAATGCTTCATAAATGCATTTTTATTACAGAAATATTATTGTGACAGATGTAAAGTTGTGTGTTGTCGCATTAAAACCATACAACACGTCTAATTTATTTATGTCAAGTAAAATAAATGAAATAAAAGCTCACGTTGACTCTGTGTGGTCAGTGTGAGTTGCACCAGTTCCAGATCCTGCAGAGTTTGGTGCTGAAGCTGAAGGAAGGAGATGCAGAGTCGGGCCGAATGCTGACCGTCCAGACGGAGACCAACAGGCTCCTGAAGCTCCAGCTGGAGGACAGGGACAGCCGACTCGCCACGGCCAATCGGGTGGCCAGATCAGGAGTCAGGACCTGTTCAGCGTACATTTTCAGAAGAGCTTGTATTCACTTGCAGCTTTGATGGCTGTTTACAGACAATCGGTGCCTTGAAGGAAGCGTTAAAGTCCTGGGACTCTCAGATCATCGCTCTGCAGGAAGAGTTTAAAATGCAGTGACGGTAGAAACCCACAGAAACTCTTGAACGAGACAGAAATATGGTACCTGTGACAAAAAATCACCTGATTTTTTTATTTTATTTTAACCTTTCGCCGCCTGAAGGAAGGACCATTCCCACAGTAGGCGGTGGATTCATCAGAGTACTCAAACAGAAATCAAGACATGTCCTGAACTCAAGGTATTTTACTCTCCAACCCGACTCACTCAGTCACATCTATTTGTCCCGACCGCTTCCAGTCTTGACCTTTTTCCAGATTCACCAGGATCCACCTGCAGTCCACAGCGACTCTGGTGAAGTCTGTGCAAAGCTATCAGAGCTTCTGGATGAGTTCCACCACAAAGAGGGACTAAATGTGGAGGAAGTGAAAAGGGAGGACAACGAGGAAGGTGACGTTGATTGTAAGCTTGTCTCGGTAAGCCACAGTTCTACCATAAGAACCATTCACTCGCATTTAACTACGTGCATCTTCTGTGTCTGTTTGGTCACGTCATCAGAAATGCACACCGCAAGCGTTGGGGCTGCAGACTTCCCCAACATCGCAGCATCGCAGGCACAACCAACAGTGGGATTACTCCACCTAGGAAGCGGTTGAAGTCTCCTGTGTGGGAATGCTAAAGGAGAAATCCAGGACCACGGGACCTCAGCGACGTTAGCAGTGAGTTCTGTATTCGACAGACATTCACACTCATTAAACAAAAACCTAGAAACTTTATTTACTACTAATTTACTTACTAACTTTATTATTTATGACTTTCACAAGTCTGAAAGTGCATGATTTACATGGATGTTACAAGCTGAAAGGCACTATAATCGATGTAAATTAAATCATCTCCTGTCGTTCCATTTGGAACTTTTATTTTGAAGCCCTGCACAACCGTCAAAAGCACAGCGAGTGCCTTAAATCAGAAGAATCACTTCGCATTTTCACATTTTATTGACTGCAACAACTGAAAACCCAACCACAGGCATACATGACTTGGTGAAAGTGAAGATTTCTAGGTTTTTGTTTAATGAGTCTGAATGTGTATGAGTATGAACTCACCGCTAACTTGCACAAAAAACATTGCGTCCAACGCTCGCTCGTATCATTCCAGACAGATCATTCGTTCCTGGTCTTCCATCAGAAACGGCTTCACTATCGTTGTAACCACGTATCTGTAATTGTCATGGCCGCCGTCCCACCGCCTGGCCCCCAGGGGGCAGACGACAACGACCGCGATCCGTAAACGAAGGAGAATGGGGTTCAACATAAAACCGGGCAGCCATCTCCGCCCGCCCTTTGAGATCGTTTCTTTGATGCTGGCCTTCCTGATCTTTGACCTCTTGCCCGAATAACCTGCCTGCTCCCTTCGACCTCCCAAATCGACCCCTCACCCTGCCCCCACAGCCCTGTATATCCCCCTCGACCCAGGACAATAAGCGCGTGGAGACGGTGCTTTGCTCAGTGTCGCCTTGGCGGATCGGGATTCGAACCGGCAACCTTCTGATTACGGGGCCGCTTCCTTAACCGCTAGGGCTCGAACCCCACTTACTACCATTGTGTTTTCAGGGGGACTGTATCTGTAAATACTGTAAGGCGCTCTGTATAAGGGCGTCTGATTAATGGCAGAAATGTCAAATATTTATGCTGAAAATGAGTAATTAGTAGTCATTTACATTTTACATTTACAGCATTTATCAGACGCCCTTATCCAGAGCTCCTTACAATCAGTAGTTACAGGGACAGTCCCCCCCTGGAGACACTCAGGGTTAAGTGTCTTGCTCAGGGACTCAATGGTAGTAAGTGGGGTTTGAACCTGTGACTCTGTAGTCTTCTGGTTCATAGGCAAGTGTGTTAGCCACTAGGCTACTACCGCCCCTTGACATGAACCGGCTCTGGATAGCAGCGACTCCAGAACGTTCTAAACATGAACGAACAGGATCATGTTGTCTGGACAGGACTTTTGAGCAGTAGTTCGTGGAAGGTTATAGCGACTGAACCCATGTGTTGATGTGTTTGTTGTCCAGGGGAGACCGGCAGGGCCAGCTCTGATGACGGGAACGTCCCCGAGGAATCGTACATCCGCTACACGACGCGGGAAAACCTCACAACGCACCGGAGGTGCTCCAGGCGCGGCCAGACGAGGCTCCTGCAGGTCCACGAGATCCAGATCCATGCCACATGAAGCTCCACCAGAGGATCCACACGGCCGAAAGGCCCCACACCTGCCTGTGTCGCAGCAAGAGCTTCGCCCGGGCGGACAACCTGCGGACGCACCTCCGAGTTCACTCCGGGGACAGGACGAGCGGGGAGCCGGCGTCAGGGTTACCGCCTGTACTGTGAAACCAGCTTCACACAACCGTACTAGAACGTCTTCAGGACAAGTTCTTCACAGGTCCACCGTTTCCATCCAACGATAAAACCCGCCGTCTCAGAAAACGAGGTGGACGTGGTCATTTGTTTCCGTCACTCAATAAAAAAATGATCTCATGACAATCCAGTGCTTCTCAGATACGATCAATCAAAACAATTTTGAGACTTTACAACTGTCAAAAAAGTTGTTTGTTTTTTATGGGATGGGATGTGGGGTGGTAGTAGCCTAGCGGGTAACACACTCGCCTACAAACCAGAAGACCCAGGTTCAAATCCCACTTACTACCATCGTGTCCCTGAGCAAGACACTTAACCCATGAGTGTCTCCGGGGGGACTGTCCCTGTAACTACTGATTGTAAGTCGCTCTGGATAAGTGCGTCTGGTAAATGCTGTAAATGTAAATGTAACCTAAAGCACACTGGCTGCCACGCCCCCTATACAAATGGGCCAATTGGACACCAGTGCAAGTTTGTTTATTGTTTATACATTTTATTATATGACCATTTGTACTGGATTATTAAATGATTTGTAATGGTTCTCTTATGTAAGACCAGGTGTTTCAGATGTGTGGTGCTTAAGACAGTCAGACAGACTTCATTCTTTTTTATTTGTATATTTTTTATTTAAACAATTTTTTTAGATTCATCTCGAAAGACACATTTTTTAATCCACACCCGACCCCTCCTCGCATGTAAAACATGTTTGTTTCTTTGCTGTTTCCTCCATCCATCATTCTTCTCTGTCGCTGCCCAGGCCTGGGCTTGTATTTATTTCCTTTCTTCGCGTTTTTTTGTGAAGCTTCTAGAAGACGCTCTAGTTCTCTTTTCCTTTCTGTTGTCTTCTCCTGTTCCCCAGACAGTTCCTTCTCCCTTTTGAGGAGGATCTCCAGAATTTCCTCAATCTCATTACTCCCAGTTGTTTGATTTATGTCCAGGCAACGTTTTTCCAGTTCGTTCCTGGTAGCCGTTTCTTTGAGAAGTTCTTCTCGTCCTTCGCGCTCATAGTCTCTTACGGCTCTCATCATTTCAAGTTCCTGTTTTATTGGCTGGAGTGTCTCTTCGTTGAGACTTTCTTTGATCTCCAGCTGTTCGTGGAACTTTTTCTTGGTCTCCAGGAGAAGCCTCTCTGCCTCTTCCATGTGTTCTTTTTCTGCTTCAAGTTCTCTTTCAACTTCCTCTCTTCTCCTCTGCTCATCTTCCATTTCCCTTCTTAACTCGTCCTTCTCCTTATTCTCCTTCTGCAGCATTTCTTCATAAAGAGCCTCTTCACTCTTCTTCTCCATCTGCTTACTAGTCTCTGCTTCATCAGAGAAACGCCTTTCTGCTTCTTCTCTGTCTTGTCTCTCCATGCTCAGCTGTCTTTGGAGATCCTCATATCGCAGACGTTCGCGGTCTCTTGCCGCTTCCAGTTCTGCTATTTTTTCTCGCCGAAGGACCTGAATGGAAAGGTCTCTATCTTTCAGGCGCTTCAGGTCTCCAACAAGAGCCAGATTGTTCTCACGCGCCTCATGAAGAGCCATCTTCAGTTTATCATTAGAGGCCCTCAGCATCTGCTCCTTTTCTGCATAGTTATCCTTGTCCTGGAACGTCTCCATCACCTCCTCGAGGTTGTGGATCTGTTCTGTCAATCCCTCCATCTGACCATTCTGAACTGATTTCAGGCCGGTCATGTTGGGCTCAACAGGAACCTTCTTTTTGCAGAAGGGACGCTTGATCAATCTAACAAACTTCTTCCACTGCTTCATTTCTGTAGCTCTGTACTTAACTCTCTAAAATCTGAAATGATTTGTTTCTTGTCAGTTCGCCACTTAAATATAGAAATGTTGATGACGTCATTCTTTTTTACAGCCAATCAGATTAAGGAACAAGACCTTAGGAACAATGTGAATGGCTGATTTCATTGTGTGAGTCACACTAAACAACTAGAGCTCAGAAAGAATGTGATTGGCTGGTTTCATTCAGCTGATTATGCTAAAGAACAAGAGCTCAGAAACATTGTGATTTCATCCAGCCATCACATTTCGTTTTTTTTTTTTGTTGTTGTTGTTGTGAGGATGCTAGTGCGGGATTTGGGGATGCGGAGCCTGTACGGCATAGAAATGAAAAATTCACTCGTTCACTGTATATTAATCTATATAAATGTCAAAATAACCATTACTATATAGTCACTCCCTTTCTCATTATCCTGAATCTTTTAGTCCTGTTACGCTGTCACACTTACGATCTACTGCTAAATGCCACGCCGCCATGCGGCCCAACTATAGAGTAAGAATCAGAAATGAATCATAATCAGAAAACGTAAGAATTAGAATCAGAAAACGTTATTAATCCCTCAGGAAATTAGTCAGGAGCGAATACTTCTGACAAAGCGCCGGTCTATGAACTGCTTCCATGTGATTGGCTATTAAGGAAGTCATTCTTTGCTCAGCCAATAAAATCAGGAGAGGAGGAAGTTTTTGACCAATCAGGAATGAGTGGGCGGGACTAACCGACTTTGTAATTGAAAATGAGGCGTAGTTGCTTTTCTATTCTCCCGCCTCAGGGTGGCGCTGTCCGTACGTTTCGGACTCATCTTTTTTATCTGCAGAAGCAGAAAAATCTGCTCTTTGTCGTTTATAATTTTGCTTATGAAATTTCTAGCAGCCGGTGAATTCCTGACAGAACAGTGATCAGGATGGACGGAGGGGCTGCAGATTCTGGTATTCTTCACAATTAGTTCATCACCTTCTACTGACTAGAATTGCTGAGCTTTTTTGTGCTAATTAGTCCGTTTGAAATGCAACGTGATGTCATCAAACGTAAATGCTTCATAAATGCATTTTTATTACAGAAATATTATTGTGACAGATGTAAAGTTGTGTGTTGTCGCATTAAAACCATACAACACGTCTAATTTATTTATGTCAAGTAAAATAAATGAAATAAAAGCTCACGTTGACTCTGTGTGGTCAGTGTGAGTTGCACCAGTTCCAGATCCTGCAGAGTTTGGTGCTGAAGCTGAAGGAAGGAGATGCAGAGTCGGGCCGAATGCTGACCGTCCAGACGGAGACCAACAGGCTCCTGAAGCTCCAGCTGGAGGACAGGGACAGCCGACTCGCCACGGCCAATCGGGTGGCCAGATCAGGAGTCAGGACCTGTTCAGCGTACATTTTCAGAAGAGCTTGTATTCACTTGCAGCTTTGATGGCTGTTTACAGACAATCGGTGCCTTGAAGGAAGCGTTAAAGTCCTGGGACTCTCAGATCATCGCTCTGCAGGAAGAGTTTAAAATGCAGTGACGGTAGAAACCCACAGAAACTCTTGAACGAGACAGAAATATGGTACCTGTGACAAAAAATCACCTGATTTTTTTATTTTATTTTAACCTTTCGCCGCCTGAAGGAAGGACCATTCCCACAGTAGGCGGTGGATTCATCAGAGTACTCAAACAGAAATCAAGACATGTCCTGAACTCAAGGTATTTTACTCTCCAACCCGACTCACTCAGTCACATCTATTTGTCCCGACCGCTTCCAGTCTTGACCTTTTTCCAGATTCACCAGGATCCACCTGCAGTCCACAGCGACTCTGGTGAAGTCTGTGCAAAGCTATCAGAGCTTCTGGATGAGTTCCACCACAAAGAGGGACTAAATGTGGAGGAAGTGAAAAGGGAGGACAACGAGGAAGGTGACGTTGATTGTAAGCTTGTCTCGGTAAGCCACAGTTCTACCATAAGAACCATTCACTCGCATTTAACTACGTGCATCTTCTGTGTCTGTTTGGTCACGTCATCAGAAATGCACACCGCAAGCGTTGGGGCTGCAGACTTCCCCAACATCGCAGCATCGCAGGCACAACCAACAGTGGGATTACTCCACCTAGGAAGCGGTTGAAGTCTCCTGTGTGGGAATGCTAAAGGAGAAATCCAGGACCACGGGACCTCAGCGACGTTAGCAGTGAGTTCTGTATTCGACAGACATTCACACTCATTAAACAAAAACCTAGAAACTTTATTTACTACTAATTTACTTACTAACTTTATTATTTATGACTTTCACAAGTCTGAAAGTGCATGATTTACATGGATGTTACAAGCTGAAAGGCACTATAATCGATGTAAATTAAATCATCTCCTGTCGTTCCATTTGGAACTTTTATTTTGAAGCCCTGCACAACCGTCAAAAGCACAGCGAGTGCCTTAAATCAGAAGAATCACTTCGCATTTTCACATTTTATTGACTGCAACAACTGAAAACCCAACCACAGGCATACATGACTTGGTGAAAGTGAAGATTTCTAGGTTTTTGTTTAATGAGTCTGAATGTGTATGAGTATGAACTCACCGCTAACTTGCACAAAAAACATTGCGTCCAACGCTCGCTCGTATCATTCCAGACAGATCATTCGTTCCTGGTCTTCCATCAGAAACGGCTTCACTATCGTTGTAACCACGTATCTGTAATTGTCATGGCCGCCGTCCCACCGCCTGGCCCCCAGGGGGCAGACGACAACGACCGCGATCCGTAAACGAAGGAGAATGGGGTTCAACATAAAACCGGGCAGCCATCTCCGCCCGCCCTTTGAGATCGTTTCTTTGATGCTGGCCTTCCTGATCTTTGACCTCTTGCCCGAATAACCTGCCTGCTCCCTTCGACCTCCCAAATCGACCCCTCACCCTGCCCCCACAGCCCTGTATATCCCCCTCGACCCAGGACAATAAGCGCGTGGAGACGGTGCTTTGCTCAGTGTCGCCTTGGCGGATCGGGATTCGAACCGGCAACCTTCTGATTACGGGGCCGCTTCCTTAACCGCTAGGGCTCGAACCCCACTTACTACCATTGTGTTTTCAGGGGGACTGTATCTGTAAATACTGTAAGGCGCTCTGTATAAGGGCGTCTGATTAATGGCAGAAATGTCAAATATTTATGCTGAAAATGAGTAATTAGTAGTCATTTACATTTTACATTTACAGCATTTATCAGACGCCCTTATCCAGAGCTCCTTACAATCAGTAGTTACAGGGACAGTCCCCCCCTGGAGACACTCAGGGTTAAGTGTCTTGCTCAGGGACTCAATGGTAGTAAGTGGGGTTTGAACCTGTGACTCTGTAGTCTTCTGGTTCATAGGCAAGTGTGTTAGCCACTAGGCTACTACCGCCCCTTGACATGAACCGGCTCTGGATAGCAGCGACTCCAGAACGTTCTAAACATGAACGAACAGGATCATGTTGTCTGGACAGGACTTTTGAGCAGTAGTTCGTGGAAGGTTATAGCGACTGAACCCATGTGTTGATGTGTTTGTTGTCCAGGGGAGACCGGCAGGGCCAGCTCTGATGACGGGAACGTCCCCGAGGAATCGTACATCCGCTACACGACGCGGGAAAACCTCACAACGCACCGGAGGTGCTCCAGGCGCGGCCAGACGAGGCTCCTGCAGGTCCACGAGATCCAGATCCATGCCACATGAAGCTCCACCAGAGGATCCACACGGCCGAAAGGCCCCACACCTGCCTGTGTCGCAGCAAGAGCTTCGCCCGGGCGGACAACCTGCGGACGCACCTCCGAGTTCACTCCGGGGACAGGACGAGCGGGGAGCCGGCGTCAGGGTTACCGCCTGTACTGTGAAACCAGCTTCACACAACCGTACTAGAACGTCTTCAGGACAAGTTCTTCACAGGTCCACCGTTTCCATCCAACGATAAAACCCGCCGTCTCAGAAAACGAGGTGGACGTGGTCATTTGTTTCCGTCACTCAATAAAAAAATGATCTCATGACAATCCAGTGCTTCTCAGATACGATCAATCAAAACAATTTTGAGACTTTACAACTGTCAAAAAAGTTGTTTGTTTTTTATGGGATGGGATGTGGGGTGGTAGTAGCCTAGCGGGTAACACACTCGCCTACAAACCAGAAGACCCAGGTTCAAATCCCACTTACTACCATCGTGTCCCTGAGCAAGACACTTAACCCATGAGTGTCTCCGGGGGGACTGTCCCTGTAACTACTGATTGTAAGTCGCTCTGGATAAGTGCGTCTGGTAAATGCTGTAAATGTAAATGTAACCTAAAGCACACTGGCTGCCACGCCCCCTATACAAATGGGCCAATTGGACACCAGTGCAAGTTTGTTTATTGTTTATACATTTTATTATATGACCATTTGTACTGGATTATTAAATGATTTGTAATGGTTCTCTTATGTAAGACCAGGTGTTTCAGATGTGTGGTGCTTAAGACAGTCAGACAGACTTCATTCTTTTTTATTTGTATATTTTTTATTTAAACAATTTTTTTAGATTCATCTCGAAAGACACATTTTTTAATCCACACCCGACCCCTCCTCGCATGTAAAACATGTTTGTTTCTTTGCTGTTTCCTCCATCCATCATTCTTCTCTGTCGCTGCCCAGGCCTGGGCTTGTATTTATTTCCTTTCTTCGCGTTTTTTTGTGAAGCTTCTAGAAGACGCTCTAGTTCTCTTTTCCTTTCTGTTGTCTTCTCCTGTTCCCCAGACAGTTCCTTCTCCCTTTTGAGGAGGATCTCCAGAATTTCCTCAATCTCATTACTCCCAGTTGTTTGATTTATGTCCAGGCAACGTTTTTCCAGTTCGTTCCTGGTAGCCGTTTCTTTGAGAAGTTCTTCTCGTCCTTCGCGCTCATAGTCTCTTACGGCTCTCATCATTTCAAGTTCCTGTTTTATTGGCTGGAGTGTCTCTTCGTTGAGACTTTCTTTGATCTCCAGCTGTTCGTGGAACTTTTTCTTGGTCTCCAGGAGAAGCCTCTCTGCCTCTTCCATGTGTTCTTTTTCTGCTTCAAGTTCTCTTTCAACTTCCTCTCTTCTCCTCTGCTCATCTTCCATTTCCCTTCTTAACTGGTCCTTCTCCTTATTCTCCTTCTGCAGCATTTCTTCATAAAGAGCCTCTTCACTCTTCTTCTCCATCTGCTTACTAGTCTCTACTTCATCAGAGAAACGCCTTTCTGCTTCTTCTCTGTCTTGTCTCTCCATGCTCAGCTGTCTTTGGAGATCCTCATATCGCAGACGTTCGCGGTCTCTTGCCGCTTCCAGTTCTGCTGTTTTTTCTCTCCGAAGGACCTGAATGGAAAGGTCTCTATCTTTCAGGCGCTTCAGGTCTCCAACAAGAGCCAGATTGTTCTCACGCGCCTCATGAAGAGCCATCTTCAGTTTATCATTAGAGGCCCTCAGCATCTGCTCCTTTTCTGCATAGTTATCCTTGTCCTGGAACGTCTCCATCACCTCCTCGAGGTTGTGGATCTGTTCTGTCAATCCCTCCATCTGACCATTCTGAACTGATTTCAGGCCGGTCATGTTGGGCTCAACAGGAACCTTCTTTTTGCAGAAGGGACGCTTGATCAATCTAACAAACTTCTTCCACTGCTTCATTTCTGTAGCTCTGTACTTAACTCTCTAAAATCTGAAATGATTTGTTTCTTGTCAGTTCGCCACTTAAATATAGAAATGTTGATGACGTCATTCTTTTTTACAGCCAATCAGATTAAGGAACAAGACCTTAGGAACAATGTGAATGGCTGATTTCATTGTGTGAGTCACACTAAACAACTAGAGCTCAGAAAGAATGTGATTGTGATTGTAATTGAAAATGAGGCGTAGTTGCTTTTCTATTCTCCCGCCTCGGGGTGGCGCTCTCCGTACGAACCGCCTTATCTTTTGTATCTGCAGAAGCAGAAAAATCTGCTCTTTGTCGTTTATAATTTTGCTTATGAAATTTCTGGCAGCCGGTGATCCGATGCAGGGGAGTAAAACCCGGGCGTCGCTGGAGGATCCTGAAGGTCCCTCAATTCCTGACAGAACAGTGATCAGGATGGACGGAGGGGCTGCAGATGCTGGTATTCTTCACAATTAGTTCATAACTTTCTACTGACTAGAATTGCTGAGCTTTTTTGTGCTAATTAGTCCGTTTGAAATGCAACGTGATGTCATCAAACGTGAATGCTTCATAAATGCATTTTTATTACAGAAATATTATTGTGACAGATGTAAAGTTGTGTGTTGTCGCATTAAAACCATACAACACGTCTAATTTATTTATGTCAAGTAAAATAAATGAAATAAAAGCTCACGTTGACTCTGTGTGGTCAGTGTGAGTTGCACCAGTTCCAGATCCTGCAGAGTTTGGTGCTGAAGCTGAAGGAAGGAGATGCAGAGTCGGGCCGAATGCTGACCGTCCAGACGGAGACCAACAGGCTCCTGAAGCTCCAGCTGGAGGACAGGGACAGCCGACTCGCCACGGCCAATCAGGTGGCCAGATCAGGAGTCAGGACCTGTTCAGCGTACATTTTCAGAAGAGCTTGTATTCACTTGCAGCTTTGATGGCTGTTTACAGACAATCGGTGCCTTGAAGGAAGCGTTAAAGTCCTGGGACTCTCAGATCATCGCTCTGCAGGAAGAGTTTAAAATGCAGTGACGGTAGAAACCCACAGAAACTCTTGAACGAGACAGAAATATGGTACCTGTGACAAAAAATCACCTGATTTTTTTATTTTATTTTAACCTTTCGCCGCCTGAAGGAAGGACCATTCCCACAGTAGGCGGTGGATTCATCAGAGTACTCAAACAGAAATCAAGACATGTCCTGAACTCAAGGTATTTTACTCTCCAACCCGACTCACTCAGTCACATCTATTTGTCCCGACCGCTTCCAGTCTTGACCTTTTTCCAGATTCACCAGGATCCACCTGCAGTCCACAGCGACTCTGGTGAAGTCTGTGCAAAGCTATCAGAGCTTCTGGATGAGTTCCACCACAAAGAGGGACTAAATGTGGAGGAAGTGAAAAGGGAGGACAACGAGGAAGGTGACGTTGATTGTAAGCTTGTCTCGGTAAGCCACAGTTCTACCATAAGAACCATTCACTCGCATTTAACTACGTGCATCTTCTGTGTCTGTTTGGTCACGTCATCAGAAATGCACACCGCAAGCGTTGGGGCTGCAGACTTCCCCAACATCGCAGCATCGCAGGCACAACCAACAGTGGGATTACTCCACCTAGGAAGCGGTTGAAGTCTCCTGTGTGGGAATGCTAAAGGAGAAATCCAGGACCACGGGACCTCAGCGACGTTAGCAGTGAGTTCTGTATTCGACAGACATTCACACTCATTAAACAAAAACCTAGAAACTTTATTTACTACTAATTTACTTACTAACTTTATTATTTATGACTTTCACAAGTTTAAATGCGCAATTTACATGGATGTTACAAGCTGAAAGGCACTATAATCGATGTAAATTAAATCATCTCCTGTCGTTCCATTTGGAACTTTTATTTTGAAGCCCTGCACAACCGTCAAAAGCACAGCGAGTGCCTTAAATCAGAAGAATCACTTCGCATTTTCACATTTTATTGACTGCAACAACTGAAAACCCAACCACAGGCATACATGACTTGGTGAAAGTGAAGATTTCTAGGTTTTTGTTTAATGAGTCTGAATGTGTATGAGTATGAACTCACTGCTCTTTGTCGTTTATAATTTTGCTTATGAAATTTCTAGCAGCCGGTGAATTCCTGATAGAACAGTGATCAGGATGGACGGAGGGGCTGCAGATGCTGGTATTCTTGACAATTAGTTCATCACCTTCTACTGACTAGAATTCCTGAGCTTTTTTTGTGCTAATTAGTCCGTTTGAAATGCAACGTGATGTCATCAAACGTGAATGCTTCATAAGTGCATTTTTATTACAGAAATATTATTGTGACAGATGTAAAGTTGTGTGTTGTCACATTAAAACCACACAACACGTCTAATTTATTTATCTCAAGTAAAATAAATGAAATAAAAGCTCACGTGGTCAGTCTGATAAATTCTGTAAATAAATGGAGAATGGTGCCGTTGGACGAGTTGAGTTCGCTCTCTACACAGATGCAGGCATTTCCACCAGAGTCGGGTACGACATTTACATTTACACCATTTATCAGACACCCTTATCCACTGACACCACTGAGGTGCCACTGAGCAAAGCACCGTCCCCACACACTGGTCCCCGGGCGCCGGTCATGGCTGCCCACTGCTCACTCAGGGTGATGGGATAAATGCAGAGGACAAATTTCACTGTGTGCTGTGCTGCTGTGTATCACATGTGACAATCTTTATAAAGTGGCTGTAGGACAGGGCGTCCCTTATTTAACAAAGTGGCTGAAGGACAGGGCGTCCCTTATGAAATGGCCGAAAGAAAGGTCATCCCTAATAAAGCGGACCAGGCAGTCTTAATAATGTGGCTGATTGGCATCCTAATGAAGCTGCTGGTTTAAGATTCCATTTAATTACAGTGCTGGCACGTAACAAAAAGCCGCACAATCTGACATGAAAGTCGTGTGTGTGCTGTGAACCGTGTCATCGCAAATTCTAAGAAACCAAAGTTTTTCACACTTTTAATGGTTTGGTCATGATTTGTGGCCATCCTGTAGTCCCCAATGAAGCCTTTGGCCTCGCCTCGACTCCTGTATCTCTAGCTTTCACGGCTGGTCACAGGGAGCTGAAAACCTCTTCCTCTGCACAATAGTAAACAGAGGAAGAGGTTTTAGGGCCACATGACCTACCAAAACAAACAATATGTCATCTTGTGCGGATGCTAATATGTCAAGCGTGGCGAATGCTAATGAAGTAGAGAACTTTTAATGTAACATTCTGCCTGCATAATTTCATTAGGTTAAGTTTACATAAACACGTTGGAGAAGCAGAACTGTTTGATTAAATGGAAATTATGTTTCTCCCAGCCAGTCACGTTTCTGTGATCTCTTACTCACAATCAGAAAACTTTATTAAACCCAATGGAAATTGATCTGTTTCTTTATAATGAAGAAATTATTCTTTATACTTTTTCTTTTTACTTATTTGGGCCGGTCTTTATGTTCTTTATGCTAAATAAATTGTTCTTTAGTATTTGTAGTATGTAGCGTTAGTATTTAGCTTTCTTTATACTTCAATGTGAATGAACATTGACATTGTCAGCTATTTAAGGTGCGATAATTCATCTCAGATTTATTAGACATGAAAATGAAATACTGGAAAAAGTTTGTTCGAAAGATTAAGGGTAAATCAGACAGGGATGAAGTTCCTCCTGAGCCCAATGCAACCAACATGTTATCGGTTCAGATTAATCCGACAAAAACAGTCAATACAGACACCAATTGGGAATCACAGAATCAAAGCCGTAAACCAGAAATGGAGGAGATACAGAGGATCTCCAATAATTATGGTAAGACGGCTACTCATGACCCACATAAGGACAGTTTGGCTTTAAATGGAGACCTAATGCAAGAGAAAGACACACAGACTTCCATGGAGGATGTTCAGAGACTAAGTTTGGATATAGAAAATGATCTTGAACAGCTTGAAACACAGCTGATCATAGAGAAACAGAAAAGAGAAGAAGCAGAAAGGCGTTTAACTGAGGTAACACAAACTTGTAAGCAGATGGAGATAGAAAGAAACCTCCTTACGCAGCTGCAGAGGCAGCAGGCTCTTTACAAAGAGACACTGCAGAAGGAGCAGGAGAAGCTGATATGTGAAGCAGCTGATGAGCAGAGAATGACAGAGAAATTCGAAAAAGAGCTCGATGCAGAAAGAAGAAGCAGATATCAATTAAAGAGGCTTCTCCGGGAGAAGGAGACAGAGTTCCGTAATCAGATAAACAGAAAAGAAAATTTCAACAATCAAACGCTCCAGCAAATAAAAAAAGAACTTGAAACAATGAAAGCCGAAAGAGACCATGAGAGCACAAGACGAGAAGAACTTGAAAAAGCGCTACTCAATGAGACGGCTAAGAAGGACGAACTGGAAAAATGTTTCCAGGAGCTCCATACGAATCTGGAGAGCAAGCAGCGTCTTTACAAAGAGACAATGGAGAATGAGAAGGAAATGCTGAGGAGTAAATTGGAAGAAGTCGAAAAAGAGCTCGAAGCAGAAGGACAAATCAGGAAAGAGGCAGAGAGGCTTCTCCTGGAGACAGAGACAAAGATTTGTGATCAGAAAGACAGCAAAGAAAGAGAAACGCTCCAGCAAATCAAAGAGGAAGTTGAAATGATAAGAGATGAAAGAGACCATGAGTGCAGAAGACAAAAAAAACTTGTAAAAAATCTTAAACAAATGGTTACCCGGAACGAACTAGAAGAACACTTCCAGCAGCTCCTTACGCAGCTGCAGAGCACCGTGGGTTTTTACCAAAAACACACTGAAGAAAAAGAAAGACATGCTGAGTACAGACAATAAAAGACATAATAAACGTGAATTCATTAATTCATCCTGTATCATGGTTGTTTTAAGCCGTTTTCTTCTGATCTGGGGCAGTGGTGGTTTAGGGTGGTTTACGGTGAAGGTTAAAAGCAGGGGACACATTTCGTGCTGTGCTGTGTATCACAATGACAATCACTTCACTTTCACTTTTCACTGTGGCTGTGACCATAAAATGTAAGATAATTGTCAAGAGCTTTTTTCCCTATAAATGCTCCCCTATTATGAAATGTTTATATTGCTTTTATTACGATTTTAGTAGTCCGCTAATCTGAAGTCTCGTTCCTAAATTCATCCATAGTGCAGAATTATAGCCACTTTTAGCAAGTCCCACATTGAAATTTCCCCAGGATGCGACATTTCTGTGTGTGTAGCTTCAAATGCCAATGAGGAGGAGATAGGGCGAGGCCACGTGGTTACTTCAGGATCACACACCTCATCATTTCCACATATGTTATCAAGGAATGAGCCAAAATCCTGGACCCGATCCCAAGAGTGCACAACTCAGAATGGATTCATTTATGTGCTTTATGTAATTTATTTTTGTTTATTGGGTCTGTCAGGAAGACAGACC
The DNA here is from genome assembly GCF_900700375.1 of Denticeps clupeoides. Taxonomy (NCBI): domain Eukaryota; kingdom Metazoa; phylum Chordata; class Actinopteri; order Clupeiformes; family Denticipitidae; genus Denticeps; species Denticeps clupeoides. The sequence goes on from NC_041709.1 coordinate 32,037,391, forward strand.
ATTTATTATTGTGCTGAGAATGGCAAAAATGAACATTAAAGAATGTTAAAGACCGCCACGCGAACACCGTCAAACGTAAAGAAACAACGGAGTGGTCAGGCCGAAGGCCTGACCACTCCGCACACGATGATATATTTTTTGTTTTGGTAGGTCGTACGGCCCGGCCACAAATCGGGTTAAAACGTGTAAAAAGTACCGTTTACCATCGTGCCGGGAACGCGTTTTTGGCTCCCTGAGGCTAACCGTTGAAGCTAGCGACCCGAAAATCGAAGCGAGGCCGAAGGCCTCGCCGAGTCTTACGATCCGACGTATGGGACGAGTCGGTGGCACCAACGGGGGTTTGGAAAACCCGGGAAAAGCCGGAAAACCGGGAAAAAGGCAATAAAAGGACACGTCTTACGTCCAAGGCCGCCACGATAAGACCGTGAAACGCACAGAAACAACGGAGTGGTCAGGCCGAAGGCCTGACCACTCCACACAATATGACATATTGTTTGTTTTGGTAGGTCGCACGGCCCGCCCACAAATTGGCTTCAAAGCGTAAAAAGTACGGTTTACTGTTGCGCAGAGGAAGAGGTTTTCAGCTCCCTGTGACCAGCCGTAAAAGCTAGAGACACGGGAGTCGAGGCGAGGCCGAAGGCCTCGCAGAGACACACGATCTGACATATTGGATGTGTTGCTAGCGCCAACAGTGGTCAGGAAAACATGGGAAATAGGGAAGGAGGCCAAAAAGGCCATGTCTCGCATTTGTGGCTGCCACGTTAAGGCCGTGAGACGCACAAAAAAAACGGAGAGGTCAGGCCGAAGGCCTGACCTCTCCACACACAATGACGTATTGGTTGCTTCTTTGGGGATTACAGGAGGGCCACAAATCACGTCCAAAACATTAAAAGTGTGAAAAAATCTGGTTTCCAAGAATTTGCGATGAAAAGCTTCACAGCACACACATGACTCTCATATCAAATCGTGCGGCTTGTCGTTACGCACGGTTTGACGTATGGCTCGGCTCGGCCGGATTTACGGTCCGCGCGCAATTAGCCAAAAAGCGTTTTCGGAACGCGTTTATTATTCTAGCCCAAAATTGGACTTTTTTGGAGTTTGTGTCCAGACGGTTTGACATACAAAGAAGATATTGATGTCGTCTCGTAGATCTCGCCAAGGCCGACGATTTGACGTATGGTTTATCGCCGTCTGACTTACGGATCATGCACAAATTTGGGAAAACAAAAAAGTGTAAATGGGCGAAAAAAATTTATTTATTTATTATTTATTATTTCAGCCTTTTTTCGGCAATTAATGCGGGTCGTACCGAAGCACGCACACCCGCGTGTTATATATCAAAAATTAGAGCTTTGTTGCGTGAGGTGTGCTATTACTTTTATAAGCGATCAGACTGGGCCTGGCCGAGCTATTAACGCTGAAACAGGGTAATTTCCCATTGGAATGTATTGATCGCTAGTTTTAGCATTGGTAGCATTTGTAAAAAAAAACTTCTTTGAAGTGATACTGCAGTACCACATTAAAGAATTCCCATTGTACAAATTACATGCCCGCAGCTGTGACCAATGCCCGGACAGACCCATCAAAATTTCCCCTGGAATTTTGGCTTCTAGTTACTTATTATTATTTGCTTGTTTACAGGACTTTTATCTACGGGGTATATCAATCAAAAAAAGAAAAGAAAAAAAAAAAACTCCACAGCTCTTAATCTTGTTGACAATGACTGCCAAATGTTCAGCACATTCTGAACCAACGTTCCTTTCCCACGTAGACTTAACACTTCCGCTAAGGTCAGATGTGGACCGTGGCGCAGCTATCGAGTAGAAACGAAAAACGTAAACCGACGTTAGTGCAACTTCTGTTAAGTGTGTGGCCTTAACGACAACCACTTTGACTTAGAGCCGCGTTTGCATCGTTACCCTTCAGTAAAAGATTCTTTTGTTTATAACTTTTTTGCCTTCTCTGCGATACTCCCTCATAAGCGTTCACAAGTTGCATCGTGAATGAAACACGGGGGGAATAAATTAATAAATGTGAACCCTGTACGCCGGCCCACCGCAGACTGGACCAACAAACGAGTTGTGGTTTACCATATTTGTAAAGATGGCGGATGATAATGAAGTAGGGAACTTTTAATGTAACATTCTGCCTGCATAATGTCATTAGGTTAAGTTTACATGAACATGTTAAAGAAGCAGAACTGTTTGATTAAATGGAAATTATGTTTTTCCCAGCCAGTCACGATGTCTCTGAGCTCTTATTCACAATCAGAAAACTTTATTAATACCGAAGGAAATTGCCCTGTATTCTTTATAAGGAAGAAATTGTTCTGTAGAAATTATTCTTTAATTCTTTATTAATACAAATTCTTTAGTCTTTATACTAAAGAAATTATTCTTCAAACTTGATCTTTATTTTCTTTATACTAAAGAAATTGTTCTTTAGTATTTGTAGTGTGTACTGTTAGTATTTAACTAGTTCACTTCAATGTGAATGAACATTGACATTGTCAGCTATTTAAGGAGTGTATGATACATTTCCTAGATTTAGTAGAAATAAAAATGAAATTCTGGAAAAAGTTTGTTCGAAAGATTAAGGGTAAATCAACCAAGGATGTTCCTCCTGATGAAAAAAAGAGGATCAATAAAGACACCAACAACTTTAAGCAGGTGTTGAAGAAATTCCTGAGGAAGAATCACAGACGTAAAGTAGAAGTGGAAGAGATACAAAGGACCTCCAATAATCATTGTAAGACGGCTACTCATTACCCACAAAAGGACAGTCTGGCTTTAAATGGAGACCTAATGCATGAGAAAGACACACAGACTTCCATGGAGGATATTCAAATAGAAAAGAGATTAAGTTTGGATATAGAAAATGATCCCAAACACGTGCAATTTGAGCAGCTTGAAACACAGCTGATCTTAGAGAAAAAGAAAAGAGAAGAAGCCGAAAGGGGTTTCAATGATGTAACACAAACTTGTAAGCAGATGGAGATAGACAGAAATCTCCATGCGCAGCTGCAAAGCCAGCAGGATCTTTACGAAGAGACAGTTCTGAAGGAGCAGGAGAAGCTGAAACATGAAGTGGTTCACGAGCGGGGAAAGAGAAAGAAAGTCGAAAAAGAGCTCAACACAGAAAGAAAATGCAGACAACAATCAGAGAAGCTTGTCCAGGAGAGGGAGACAGAGTTCCGTGATCAGATAAACAGAAAAGAATATTTAGACAATCAAACGCTCCAGCAAATGAAAGAGGAACTTGAAATAATGAAAGCCGAAAGAGACCATGAGAGCACAAGACGAGAAGAACTTGAAAAAGCGCTACTCAATGAGATGGCTAAGAAGGACGAACTGGAAAAATGTTTCCAGCAGCTCCCTACTAATCTGGAGAGCAAGCAGCGTCTTTACAAAGAGACCATGGAGAATGAGAAGGAAATGCTGAGAAGCAAAACGGAAGAAGTCGAAAAAGAGCTCGAAGCAGAAAGAAAAATCAGGAAAGAGGCAGAGAGGCTTCTGCGCGAGACAGAGACAAAGTTTCGTAATCAGATGGACAGCAAAGAAAGTCTCAACAGAGAAACTCTCCAGCAAATCAAAGAGGAAGTTGAAACTATAAGAGATGAAAGAGACCATGAGTGCAGAAGACAAAAAAAGCTTGTAAAAAATCTTAAACAAATGGTTACCCGGAACGAACTAGAAAAACACTTCCAGCAGCTCCATACGCAGCTGCAGAGCCACGTGGGTTTTTACCAAACACAATGAAAGACATGCTGAGTACAGACAATAAAAGACCTAATAAACGTTCATTAATTGATCGTATCATGGTTGTTGAATCCCGTCTCCTTTACCCCGCTTTCCTCAGGATAAACCACGATGCCGTGCAGCAAGTAGGTTTTGGTTGTCCTTAACACAGTTATATTCACCCTCCTCCGTGTGCCAGTTCTTGTGTAAGTACGTGCATGTAGCGTGTTGACCCACCACTGTGTGCGCCCCACCGGTCTACATAAACCCGAATCCGCGACACGACAGACAGAACAACACAACACACAACAGAACCCACAAACACTGCACATACAGAGACACAGGTGCTTATAACCAGAGTTTTTAAACCGTACATTTTGGTGGCCGCCTATAGGTCGCGGTGAAGACGCGGCGTCAAAGTCCACTTTATTGTCATCTATCTCACCGTATACAAGTACACAGAGAGACCAAGATGGCGAAGCTTCGGAGATTCACAGCGTGCAAAAAGACATAGCACACAACACAAAAACATGACAAGGGACCATGTGGACATTGTGCGCCGACCCATTAAATAGTGCAGCTCGAGACAAACTAGACAAACCAGGCAGACAAGTAGCAGCAATGAGTGTATGTGGTGCATGATGTGCTATGATAATAATGGATAACTAGAAGCCAAAATTCCAGGGGAAATTTTGATGGGTCTGTCCGGGCATTGGTCACAGCTGCGGGCATGTAATTTGTAAAATGGGAATTCTTTAATGTGGTACTGCAGTATCACTTCAAAGAAGTTTTATTTTACAAATGCTACCAATGCTAAAACTAGCGATCAATACATTCCAATGGGAAATTACCCTGTTTCAGCGTTAATAGCTCGGCCAGGCCCAGTCCGATCGCTTATAAAAGTAATAGCACACCTCACGCAACAAAGCTCTAATTTTTGATATATAACACGCGGGTGTGCGTGCTTCGGTACGACCCGCATTAATTGCCGAAAAAAGGCTGAAATAATAAATAATAAATAAATAAATTTTTTTCGCCCATTTACACTTTTTTGTTTTCCCAAATTTGTGCATGATCCGTAAGTCAGACGGCGATAAACCATCGTCAAATCGTCGGCCTTGGCGAGATCTACGAGACGACATCAATATCTTCTTTGTATGTCAAACCGTCTGGACACAAACTCCAAAAAAGTCCAATTTTGGGCTAGAATAATAAACGCGTTCCGAAAACGCTTTTTGGCTAATTGCGCGCGGACCGTAAATCCGGCCGAGCCGAGCCATACGTCAAACCGTGCGTAACGACAAGCCGCATGATTTGATATGAGAGTCGTGTGTGTGCTGTGAAGCGTTTCATCGCAAATTCTTGGAAACCAGATTTTTTCACACTTTTAATGTTTTGGACGCGATTTGTGGCCCTCCTGTAATCCCCAAAGAAGCAACCAATACGTCATTGTGTGTGGAGAGGTCAGGCCTTCGGCCTGACCTCTCCGTTTTTTTTGTGCGTCTCGCGGCCTTAACGTGGCAGCCACAAATGCGAGACATGGCCTTTTTGGCCTCCTTCCCTATTTCCCATGTTTTCCTGACCACTGTTGGCGCTAGCAACACATCCAATATGTCAGATCGTGTGTCTCGGCGAGGCCTTCGGCCTCGCCTCGACTCCCGTGTCTCTAGCTTTTACGGCTGGTCACAGGGAGCTGAAAACCTCTTCCTCTGCGCAACAGTAAACCGTACTTTTTACGCTTTGAACCCGATTTGTGGGCGGGCCGTGCGACCTACCAAAACAAAAAATGTATCATCGTGTGCGGAGTGGTCAGGCCTTCGGCCTGACCACTCCGTTGTTTCTGTGCGTTTCACGGTCTTATCGTGGCGGCCTTGGACGTAAGACGTGTCCTTTTATTGCCTTTTTCCCGGTTTTCCGGCTTTTTCCGGGTTTTCCAAACCCCCGTTGGTGCCACCGACTCGTCCCATACGTCGGATCGTAAGACTCGGCGAGGCCTTCGGCCCCGCCTCGATTTTCGGGTCGCTAGCTTCAACGGTTAGCCTCAGGGAGCCAAAAACGCGTTCCCGGCACGATGGTAAACGGTACTTTTTACACGTTTTAACCCGATTTGTGGCCGGGCCGTACGACCTACCAAAGCAAAAAATATATCATCGCGTGCGGAGTTGTTGTGGGACCATTTTAACAACTCCGTTGTTTCTTTACGTTTGACGGTCTTCGTGTGGCGGTCTTTAACGTGAGACATGTTCTTTTTTGCCATTAATAGCACAATAATAAATGGTCTGTCTTCCTGACAGACCCAACTAGAAGCCAAAATTCCAGGGGAAATTTTGATGGGTCTGTCCGGGCATTGGTCACAGCTGCGGGCATGGGATTTGTAAAATGGGGCTTCTTTACTGAGGTACTGCAGTATCACTTCAAAGAAGTTTTATTTTACAAATCCGTTGTTTCTTTACGTTTGACGGTCTTCGTGTGGCGGTCTTTAACGTAAGACATGTTCTTTTTTGCCATTCATAGCACAATAATAAATGGTCTGTCTTCCTGACAGACCCAATAATAAAGTAGTGATATGAAATTAAAGGAGTGTGAGCTGGTTAAAGATTAAAGTGCAGGCTGTGATACTTCATGTAATACTCCAATAGGGATTTTCTTTCTTTTCCTAATTTGTCTAAAGGTTTCTTACCAATCTGGAAGTGACCAAGACAACTAAATAAAATGGTCAATGAGTAAAATCCAGCTAAAGTGTCCTTGTGATGCGTAACTCTTTGGGAGAAACCGCACAAAAAACCCACCGACAACTTGGCAGTCCGTGCTAGCCGTCCTGCTGTCCAACGTCGCGGCAGCTTGAAATCGGTGCCAGAGCTCTGTGTTGGTCTCTAGCTAATGTTCATTGCCGGTGGAGTTTGTGAATGTGAGACGCAGACCTTTTTGTTTACAGCGGGAATTCACCTCAGTTTTCACCTCAGCAGATAGCGAGGAGCTGAGAACATCATCTGAGTCCCTCCTCCCTCCATAACAGACGTGTACAACACGCGCTGCGTCAGGAAAAGCCACCGGCACTGTGGTGGACTCTACACACCCCTCACATGCACTCTTCACCCTCAGAAAAAGGTACCGAATCATCTTGGCCCTCACTGCCACACTCTGGAACAGCTTCATCCCACAGGCCATCAGACACCTGAACACTCAGGAACTTTCCTATTTGGACTGACACACACACACACATTAACTCTGTTATATTAAGTAATATTATCACATTTATTATTCATCTCACTAGTTTAACGCGGTCCGTCTCATTGTTGTCTACATGTTTTTTATAAATGTTACTCTTGCAGTATGTCTGTGTCGCTTATGTGCACTTTATGTCAGTATGTAACTTTGTTGAATATGTTAAATGTAGCACCAGGTTCCCGGAGAATCGTTGTTTCATTTCACTATGTACTCTCTAATATGTTCTAATTCTTTTATTCTTTGGATAAAAGCGTCTACCAAGTAAAGTAAAGTAAAGTAATATGTATGTAGCCGAAAGGACAATAAAGTTCAACTCCAACTGCATGCACATGTAATCTGAAGCAGGAAAAAAGGTGAAACACACAGACATTTACACCTACATTTAAACACCACTGTGTTGGCCCACATATGTTGATGATGGGAGAAGCAGAGTATAAAATTGTAACCTTCGATGAAGATCCGTGTTTTTTTTTATAGTCTGACTTTTGCAAGGAAAAACTACAACGGAGTCAATAAAATGACTGTATTCATGGTTTGAGTCCCAGTGAACCAGAACTTATTACTTCATTGATGGCAACATGAAAGCATGGTGTAAGTATGCCAAATGCCATAAATGTAAATGTGTGGTTCCACCAACTGGCTGGCTTGAGTAAAAGTAAGGTACGGGTAAAATTTTACTCCAGTAAAAGTACAAGTCCTCCATTTAAATTTGTACTTGCCTTCAAAAAAATAAAAGTACAGTGATTTATTGTGGCTCTAATGTCTAATCTTAATTGACTGATTAAATTAATTGATTTTAGGTACATTTTTATGGAATGCCATTATGGAAAGCTTCAGCTGCCTTGCTGAACGTGATCCATTCTGTAGGTAAAAAGTTGCATTAAGCACTATAATTTTCAGTCTAATAGTGTTCATGTGTTATTGAAGCAGATTTCATGACAATTTCTGAAAGGAAATTTCCTGTGTACGTACATTTTTATACAAATACAATAATTTAAGATGCTGGTGCCATACTTCGATATTTTGGCTCTGACAACACTGAAAACATACCATATTATAAAATAGACTGAAACAACTAACACAGCCATAATATTGAAATGCCATTATGGGTGTGATGTTTTCCCAACCTGTCTAGCTAACATTTTTTTCTAGCTAACGACTCCTTCAGGCCTTCCTGGTGGTTGCGAACGTAGTGTGTCTCGTCCGGGAGGTTCCTTATGGTGGCAAACACCTGTCCACTGCCATTGCCCAGCGCTCCCAGTCCAGCAACAAACGTCCAGTGCAGGTGCGAGTCCAGCAGGTGGTCCGACCGCGAAGTCCTGTGATCGAGTCGGCTAATGAACAATCGACTCCACTTGCAGACGGGGTAAGTGCATGAGGTTTGGAAGTCTGCTGCCCTGATGAAAGAGACCATGAGCGCAGTAAACAAAATTCTTAAAACAAATGGTTGCCAGGAACGAACTAGAAAAACACGTCTAGCAGCTCCATACGCAGCTGCAGAGCCACGTGACCAGGAGGAGAAAGGGCGAGGCCACGTGGGTTACTTCAGGATCACACACCTCATCATTTCCACATACGTTATCAGTAAATGAGCCAATATCCTGGACCCGATCACAAGAGTGCACAATTCAGGATGGATTCATTTATGTGTGTAGCAACTCTTGGATCCCAAAGTGAGATGCTTAGTTCCTTTTTTTTGCTTTATTCACACTTCTTGAAAACTCATCCAGTCTTTGTTTCTTTACAGCACCGTAAAAACTACATTAAAATACACAGAAACATACACATAACCACACATTTTAAACATAAATAAGAATTATAAATACACATCATGAAAATAAACATACCTCGCAGTGCTCACTGAGGAATGCAAACATACAGCATGACAATCAATTCCTCTGTTATCTTACAAGTGGCCAAGACCATCTTCAGCAATACACATGCAGCTCAAACTGGGCGACAAACGAATCCAGTGAACAACAGAACATGGCACAGCTCACTTAACAATCAACACTTGCTGGCCACATTAACTCCTCCTCCCACGCAAACCACAGGACAAAACACAAGACCACATGGACAAACACACCACTCAATCACAAACACATGAACGACCCGCATTCCAGAAAAATATTACTATTATTATTATATCAAGAAATATATCAAACCCATAAAAGGACAATGTGCTTTATGTCATTTCTTTTTATTTATTACTTATTATAATTTGCTTGTTTACAGGCCATTAATGTTAGTTAGCAATCATAAAAATACGATACCTTGTAGAAGTTCTGAGTCAGCTTGGAGATTCTTTCGGTTAAGGTGCTGTAGCTTTGACTAAATACCTTTATGGTAAGCCAGGTCCGTTTTACAGTGTATACACTACTCTACGTTGTCCACGCAGCATAAAATGGTCCCACATTTTATGCCTTTTACGCACACCTTAAATCTTTGAAATGCCTCGAGGCAAAGAATTTTCCTCGAATATTTTTTGTAATCGAATCATTCGAGGTAATCGAATAATCGTTTGAGCCATAAGTTTGATTAAATGGAAATTATGTTTCTCCTAGCCAGTCATATTTCTCAGTGCTCTAATTCTTTAGTATTAGTATTAGTTAATGTTAGCATTTATTTTTCTTTAGTATACGTCAATGGGAATGAACTTTGACATTGCCAGCTATTTAAGCTTCGATATTTCATTTCAGATTTAGTAGAAATAAAAATGAAATGCTGGAAAAAGTTTGTTCGAAAGATTAAGGGTAAAAAATAAGCCAAGGATGAAGTTCCTCCTGAGCCCAATGCAACCAACAAGATATCGGTTCAGATTGATGAAAAAAAGAGGATCAATAAAGACACCAACAACTTCGAGCAGGTGTTGAAGAGATTCCTGAGGAAGAATCACAGACGTAAAGTAGAAGTGGAGGAGATACAAAGTACCTCCAATAATCATGGTAAGACGGCTACTCATGACCCACATAAGGACAGTCTGGCTTTAAATGTGGACCTAATGCAACCGAAAGACACACAGACTTCCATGGAGGATGTTCAGATAGAAGAGGGACTGAGTTTGGATATAGAAAATGATCTCGAACAGCTTGAAACACAGCTGATCATAGAGAAACAGAAAAGAGAAGAAGCAGAAAGGCGTTTAACTGAGGTAACACAAACTTGTAAGCAGATTGAGATAGAAAGAAACCTCCTTACGCAGCTGCAGAGGCAGCAGGCTCTTTACAAAGAGACACTGCAGAAGGAGCAGGAGAAGCTGATATGTGAAGCAGCTGATGAGCAGAGAATGAGAGAGAAATTCGAAAAAGAGATTGACGCAGAAAGAAGAAGCAGATATCAATTACGGAGGCTTCTCCGGGAGAAGGAGAGAGAGTTCCGTAATGAGATGTACACAATAAGAGAATTCAACGATTAAATGATCCAGCAAATTAAAGAGTAACTTGAAATAATGAGAGCCGAAAGAGACCATGAGAGAACAAGACGAGAAGAACTTGAAAAAGCGCTACTCAATGAGATGGCTAAGAAGGACGAACTGGAAAAACGTTTCCAGGAGCTCCATACGAATCTGGAGAGCAAGCAGCGTCTTTACAAAGAGACCATAGAGAATGAGAAGGAAATGTTGAGAAGGAAATAGGAAGAGGTCGAAAAAGAGCTCAAAGCAGAAAGAAAAATCAGGAAAGATGCAGAGAGGCTTCTCCTGGAGACAGAGACCAAGATTTGTGATCAGAAAGACAGCAAAGAAAGAGAAACGCTCCAGCAAATCAAAGAGGAAGTTGAAACAATGACATCCCATACTGACCATGAGCGCAGAAGACATAGAAAACTTGTAAAAAATCTTAAACAAATGGTTACCCGGAACGAACTAGAAGAACACTTCCAGCAGCTCCATACGCAGCTGCAGAGCACCGTGGGTTTTCACACTGAAGAACAAGAAAGACGTGCTGAGAAGTGAAGTGGCAGATGAGCGGAGGAGCAGAAAGTCGGAAAAAAGCTCGAAGCAGAAAAAGAAAGTAGGGAAGAGGCAGAGAGGCTCCTCCTGGAGAAAATACTGTGTTGGACAGATTGAGGAGACAGCAGAAATAAAAAAAAGAACTAGAGCATCAAGAGGTCAAGTACAGACAATAAAACACATAAAAAACATGAATTCATTAATTCATCCCGTATCATGGCTGTTGTAAGCAGTTTTCATTTGATCTGGGGCAGTGGTGGTTTATCGGTTAAGTAAGCGGCCCTGTAATCAGAAGGTTGTCGGTTCGAATCCCGAGCCGCCAAGGTGCCACTGAGGTGCCACTGAGCAAAGCGCCGTCCCCACACACTGCTCCCCGGGCCCTGTCATGGCTGCCCACTGCTCACTCAGGTTGATGGGTTAAATGCAGAGGACAAATTTCACTGTGTGCACCGTGTGCTGTGCACAAAGTGAAACTGGTACAACCCTGCCGCTTCTCAACACAGCGTTCGATCTTCTAGCCGGCGCGAAGGTCTTCACCAATGCCTATCACCTGGTCTGCATTCGGGAGGGGCGTGAGTGGAAAACCGGATTCATCACCCCAGTATGTCTTTGTGTAACTCAACGATGTGCTGATATACCCCCCCGACCTCCCAACCAGAGTCCACCACGTCCAAATAGTGCTGACTGCTGACAAACTGACTCCTAATAAAAGCTGTTAGGGTTCGCAAACTTCATCCGGGGCTACAGCCAGGTGGCCCAGCCCTTAACTCCAGGGGAACCCATCACGCCTTCAGTGGACACCCTCGTCCCAGCAGGCGTTCAGTGTCCTCGAGCTCCGTTTCACCTCAGCCCCCATCCTGTTGCATCCATAACCGGGCCTCTGATCTGGTGGGGGCGGTCCTGTCCCAACGCAGCTTTATCGACGACACGACTGACTAGCACCAGTCAAATGAACCCTCTTCTGGGAGGTCACCACGGGACACCCCAATGCAGAATGCTCTCAATAGTCCCTCTGTAGAAGGTGGTGAGGATGGGTGGTGGGAGATGGGCTTTCCTCGCAGGAGATAAAGATGCTGCCGGGCTTTCGTGGCTGTTGAGCTGGTGTCGAGAGCCCAGGAGGAGTTCCAGCTGTCAGACTAGTCCTTGCAACAGACCACATGCATAGACTATTAAACACATACATACGTATGGATCCCGTCTCCAAATATAGACATACATAAAGTGCATCCAGAAAGTGTTTACAGCGCATCACTTTTTCCACATTTTTTTTTCTTTTGCTATAGATTTATTCCAAAATGTATTAGTCATTTTTCCCTCAAAATTCTATACACAACAACCCATAATTTCAACGTAAAAAAAAACGTTTACTTGAGGTTTTGGCAAATTTATAAAGAAAGAAAAAAAGAGAGACGATACAAACAGGTACAAACACGGAAAAAAATACGAACGCAACACTCAAAGATCAAATTACAACCAGTAGTGACAGGGACAGTTTCCCTGGAGACACTCAGGGTTAAGTGTCTTGCTCAGGGACACAAAGTCGGATTTGAACTTGGGGCTTCTGGTCCATAGGCGTATTACCCAACAGGCTACTACCACCCTATTTCTATTACCCACGAGTGGTGGTCTAGTGGCTAAGGAAGCAGCCCCGTAATCAGAAGATTGCAGGTTCGTATCCTGATAAGGCCAAGATGCCACTGAGCAAAGCACCGTCCCCACACACTGCTCCCCAAATCAAGATGATTTTAATGGTGGTCAGTGTTGGGGAGTAACGGAATACATGTACCGGCGTTACGTATTTAGAATACAAAACATGAGTAACTGTATTTCGTTACAGTTACCGTTAAAATGAGTGATAATCAGAATACGGTGACTTTTTTTAAAAATAAATGGATTACACGGCGGTCTTTTCCCCTCTCTAATTTTAGTAATTCCATGCTGCCTGTCGAGTTGTGCTACCTAGCGCATACGCAGTCCGTCAAGTTTGCGCTCGGTTTCAGCGCCCATAAATCCACGCTACCCCTGAAATTGTAAATAAATACGATTTAATTCACTATTACACCACGATCTTTATACTCTTACAGTGCACATGGGCTGAGTGTGTGTAAGGTGACACGCCATCACCCGGTTTAACCTCACTGCGCGGAACGGGGACGGCTGTAATTGGCCGCTTTCCGCCGCGAGGGAGGTGCGGTCCTAATCAAAAAGAGGGTCATTTTTCCTTGTGCAAGGCTACTTTTTATTTTAACTAAGTGATGGAACATGTTGGTGACCATAACAGTAAATTCTTTTCAATGGCATATTTTATGTTTCTCTTCCACTTTTCAGCTTTGTAAATAAAGAATGGTTAGGGGAAAACAGGCCTTTATTATTATCTGACATTGCTACATTCATGTAGTTGCATAACGCATGACAATATATTAAGTAATCCAAAGTATTCAGAATACGTTACTCACATTGAGTAACTTAACGGAATACATTTTCAAAGTAACCTTCCCAACACTGATGGTGGTAAATATGAACTATTTTTTGTTTGTCTGTTTGTTTAGAGGATGAAATTGTCCTATTATGTACAGTGCCAGTCAAAAGTTTTTTTTTCTGCATTGCAAACGAATTCTCCAAACTCTGAAGGTACACGTGGATGTGTTAAACAAACTGGAATATGTTTTACGGTTTAGATTTCAATGTCTTCCGTGTTCATGTACAATGTAGAAGACGAAAGAAAAAAAAGCACTGCTTTCCTTTACTTTACTTTATTTAGCAGACGCTTTTATCCAAAGCGACTTACAATAGGAAGACACCAGCAATTCTCGTTCGATTTCTATAGAATATCGAGTTTACAAACTAGGAGCCCTGATAAGGCTCAACTTGTCAGTGAAGAGCATGCTCGGAGATTGTTAGGTGCTAGACTAAGAAAAATTATAATGTATTTATACATTTTTGTATTGTTTGTACAAATTTTTTTTTTTTCCAATTGGCCCGTTTGGGTAGGGGGCGTGTCGATCAGCGCATCTTCGACCCTCTCCAATCAAATTAAAATCCGCTCCTTGCTCCTTTCTTCTACGTGGAGCTGGATTTCCGTGTCCGACATGTTCGCCAGATCCTTGTTATTTGACGAGCATCGCGGCCACGCCCCTGAACCGGACCACGCCCTCCCAGCCCGCGCCGCCTACAGGAAGGCGCCGCGGGCGGAGGCGCCACTTGTCACCGGGCAGGTGCGCGGCCATGAGTCTCCTCTCCCTCCACGGGCTGCTGCTTTTGTCAGGCGAGTACCACGCCCTCCTCCCGGGCTGTTTTTGTCGTCTCCGTCGCGTTGAACCTGCGCTTTGGTGTGTTCAGGCGCGGTCGGGCTCGCCGCCTCTCCCGCCACGGCGCCCTCGCGGCGCGGGAAACGCAGCCTGCTGGAGCTCGCCGGGGTCATCAAGTGCAGCACGGGCCGCCCGGCGGTCGCCTACGTCATGTACGGCTGCTACTGCGGCCTCGGGGGCCAGGGCTGGCCCCGGGACAAGGCGGACTGGTGAGGACAAACCCTTGCTTCCCCAGCCTGGGTCAAAGGTCAGCGTAGTGTCACCCACACTGCCAAAACCCAGGTCCCCCCTACCCATCTGCGGCCCCCGGGTCCCCGGCTACTGTAATACTTTGTTGTCGCCGGGGCCGGGCGTGGACCTGAGGAATGTTTCTGCCTGTTCCGAGGCGACGGCCTCCATCGAAGACGAGCCGCTGTAATGAGGGGTTGCGTTTTAAAACTGGTGTTTAAGTCCGAGAGCCACCGATATTTATAAGGCGTGCCTCGTAAAATAACCTTCAGCTTCCACAACCGTGAAATGTTTTTTTTTTTTTCTGCGTCCTGGACTGCAGACTAATCGGCATCATTTTTTTTTTTTAACGGCAAAATTATTAGGTCAGCGCATTTGTTGTTCAATCAGACATGCAACTGCCTTTCTAGAATGATCTGCCGTCAGGGCTTGTCGGAACAGATCAACCCGCCTGATTATTCGCAACAATTGGCAATGCGAATGTTTTTGTGCCGGATGCACCTTACCGATGCAACCCTCCCCGGGCCCGGGACTGGCACCAAGAAATACATTGTCATAAGCATCCCCAGCAGCAGAATTCAGCTTGAGCTTGAGCTCTGGCGGTACAAGGGACGGAACGGGTGTGCAATGCCACTTGCTGTGGAAGGATTACGTGGAGTAATGAGATTTTAAGATGTAAAACGTCTACACACTTTTGTTAAAATGAGACCACAATGAGTCAGTTAAAAGCTTTTTATGTGGCCTAGAATCTGTACAAGACAAATGAGGAAAGCTTCTTGCATAACCCTATTTTGAGTTAATTGCAGCCTTCCAGAGCTTAAATTTTAACAAGAGCCATCTACTAAAACACAGAATCACAGATAAAAAAAATTAAAAAAAAATGTCTGTCTGATTTTACCTTTTGTATTTAAGTCCAGAGGATAGAAGATGACTTCATCTCGCCATTGATGGCTGGCAGTGCCCTCTCAGTGGGGTGCTATCATCTATTTAATAGCAAATTGTTTTAAATAAACTCTAGTTTTGGTGTCCTTTAGTTAATGGCTACTAATCAATTAAGCGAAAGTGAAGTGATTGTGAGGCACCGCACACGGTGACACAACGAAACGTGTCCTCTGCATTTAACCATCACCCTTGACCAGCAGTGGGCTGCCATGACGGGCGCCCAGGGAGCAGTGTGTGCTTTGCTTGGCCACCACCGCTGTCCCAATTCCTTGTTTCCTTTGGAGTACTAAGAGTTCCCACCTTCTCGGTATGGCCGTAGTATCTTAGTCTCAGTATGTGACGCGAGCATAGCAGGGATGGATTACTTAACAGGCCTAACAGAGCTAGGGCCTCGTGTGCTCTGCTGTTTGTATATCTGGACCCAGGGGTCAACAATTTATAAATTGGGCTCAGGATCAGCCCTGCTTTTTTTTAATAAAAAAAAAAAGTGAAGTGATTGTCACATGTGATACACAGCAGCACAGTGCACACAGTGAAATGTGTCCTCTGCATTTAACCCACCACCCTGAGCAGTGGGCAGCCATGACAGGCGCCCGGGGAGCAGTGTGTGGGGACGGTGCTTTGCTCAGTGGCACCTCAGTGGCACCTTGGCAGATCGGGATTCGAACCGGCAACCTTCTGGTTACGGGGCAGCTTCCTTAACCGCTAGGCCACCACTGCCCCTTGGAAGACCACTTTTGGAAGACCGCGTAATAAAACGTGCTTCAACCAACCCTTAGCACAAGGGTGTGCACACTTATGCTGCCAGTATATTGAAACAGATTTGTTCGTCCACTGCTGTATTGTATAACACAACCCGATAACGATTTCCAGTTTTGCGCATTGTTTAGGTGCTGTCACAAACATGACTGTTGCTATGGCAAGGCTGAAGACATTGGCTGCGCCACTAAGACGGACAAGTACAAGTGGACTTGTGACGACCATGTGACCAACTGCGGTAAGTGACAAAAAAAAAAAAAAAAAAAAAGTGTAGAAGATCACATGACCTGTCCCCCTCCCTCCCTGTCTCATTTGTTGTAGACACCGTGATTGACAAGTGTGAGAGGATGTTGTGCCACTGTGACAGAGAGGCGGCCGAATGTCTGCAGAACTCCCCCTACAACCCCAGCTACGCCCTCTGGCCAGACTTCCTGTGCGGCCACGACCAGCCGACGTGCGCTTATTACTGACATACGTGGATACGGCACATTTATTTGAACCAAACTGATCATATGAACCATTGGAGGACGTAAATAAATTGAACTGGTCAACTACAATAAGTAAAAAAAACTATTTTTTTAATAATAAAAAAGACAATTTAAAGAAAACAAGCAATTTCAAACATTTCATCTCCAATACGTACATACACACATCCGGAAGCTCTGAAACATACTAAAAGTGCAATATTAAACTTAGGAGGAGGAGAAAAAAAAAAAAAAACTAGAACATGTGCAATTTTGTTATAAAAATATTCATATTATACCAGCAGGACAGAGCCTTTAACTGCAATCATATAGTATTTATATTTAAAATAGATTTTAAAAAGCCATACCTTTCTCAAGTAAATTCTTAGCATTTCCCAATGTAAAATGCGGGCGTTACTGGGAAACCGGCGATAAGAGCGTGTGCAGATTGCGATATTGCGTTGGACTGTTCGTTACACGCGTATGCATGTGAGCGTACGCCCTCATGGCACCTGCGTTTCGGGATGCAGGAGCTGCTGCACCACCAGGTCTATGTTGATGACGGGGTTGAAGTAGAGCGCCCAGTAGAACAGGCAGTTGCACACGAACTGAGGGATCATGGGCCACAGCACAACGAAGGCAAAGCCCTGCAACGTCATCTTCCAGAAGTGGCTCCACATCTGGTTGGGGAGTGTCCTGAAATGACAGACCAGATGGTCCGATCAAGGGATCTGAAGCAAGGGACTTCAGGTGGGCACAGTAAAGTTATCAGAGGCGCACGTTTTTAATGACGAACCACCTTATTGCTCTTTGGCTGCAGAGCCTCCAGAAGGCACAGCCCTCGCGCACAGAGAGCAGCATGGCATTTACGATGACGAACCGGGACGTCCAGTAGTGCACGGCCAGCCAATCCCACGCAAACTCCGCAATCAGCTGATACGGCAGAATGGCGTACTTCACCAGAAACTCCGCCCACTGCCTCCAGTTGGGCTCCTCTTGCTGAAAAGGGGGAAAAAAATAAAAGAAACGTTACTGGCGTGCGATCCAGGCGAGTCTGATGATGCGGTGTGCATCTCTTACGGGGGTTTTGGTGGGCATGCCATCGGGCGGCCGTTCCGCGCTGTGCGCGGGGCAGCAGGTGTGGATGAAGGGGAGGAATGTCTCGCTGTAGTCGAACAGGTAGAGGTAGAGCAGTGTGAGGCGAGGAGAGCCCTTCAGCGCGTAGAGGAGGAACAGCGACTTCCCACCGTTCACCGCCTAATGAAATAAAAAACAAAAAAATAAATAAAAAATATTTCACATTAATACTCATACCCCTAGCCTGTCTATGTTCCTGCAGTGGCTACAAATTGCCATATATCACGCGTGACTCTCTGCAGACACAGTGGGATCAGGAAAAGAGTCAAGGCATTTACCAGACGCCCTTATCCAGAGTGACTTTCCATGTTACCATCGATGAAGTGATCAGTTCTGGTTCACTAGGACCCCCAACTATGAATACAACCTTTTTATTCACTCTGTTGTAGATTCTATACATTAGTCAGTAAGAAGGTTACAAGTTCATCTAAATATTCTTTAAAGAGGAAGGTCTTGAGCTGTCGTTTGAAGGTGCTCAGTGACTGAGCTGTTCTGACCTCGAGGGGAAGTTCATTCCACCACCGAGGGGCCAAGACGGAGAAGAGTCTAGATGAACGTCTTCCTTTTACATTCAGAGATGGAGGGACCAGGCGAGCAGTACTGGAGGCTCGGAGTATACGAGGTGCAGTGCGAGGTGTAATAAGGGCTGTGAGGTAGGATGGTGCTACTCCATGTTTGGCTTTGTAGGCCAGCATCAGTATTTTGAACCTGATGCGTGCAGCTACTGGGAGCCAGTGGAGGGAACGTAGCAGGGAACGACGTTGCGGTTTGTGAACGGTGTTGATGAACTCATTTCCGTGAATGCCTGCTGACTTCTATAGGCCGCTCTCCTCCTCATTAGCATTTAAAGCTACAGGCACCGAAACAGCGCGTCCTGAGAAATCTCATTGTGGGACTGGACCAATGAAAGAGACTTCAGATACAGAATTCATGTCATGGGACCTTTAACACAAGGAATATTACACAGAATTTTACTGCTGGGAGTCCTTTGATTGGTGTTGTGCTCAGATTATGGTCAAAGCCTCGACAAACAGGACTGGTAGGCTAGAACGAGGCCTTTTATATATATATATATAAAAAATTACAGCCACATTGCGTAAGCCTGTAGAAAAAATGTTATTAGAGCTCAACGGGTCATTTCCGACCAGAATTATCATGGGCCACGGGTTAAGTGAAGGGCTAAATCTCACCTTGTACTCCCAAAGGTTTTCGGGGGGTATGACCCCCAACTCCCGGATCCTGTCCAGCTCTTCCACTATGGCCCTACAGTGGGTCGGGTTCTGTATGCTGTAGGGGGGCTTGGACAGATCCTCCTCCTTCAGCAGAGTCAACAGCCTGAAGGGCGCACAGGGATCAGAGAAGAATCACATTCGTGTCGGTTCACTAGTCACACCGGTGACGCCGCTCGTCAGTCCCGGTCAACTAAAAATCTTCTAGGATCTTCTGCGTGAAACCAAGCGCCTCCCTTTCACAGAAAACCGGTCACCCACGTTCCGCTTGGACTGAGCTTATCCTTTCGCACAAAAAAAAATAATAAAAATGGCCACGCCCTTCGCGTACCTCCCGTTGACCTTTTCCTGGTAAAAGCCGTCTTTGTACGGGGCGGCCCAGGGGCCAAGGCGCTCCAGCCAGAGGGTCACGTCCTCGGGGCTCCACTTGGAGATGGCCTTCCGTACAAGCAGGTCGTGCTCCCCGTCCCTACTGCTCCAGTGGTAAACCAGGAGCATCACCTGCCAGGGGACACGACCAAACAAAAAATAACACAGCAAACTAGATTAAATCACTGTGGCTTATGCAAACCGTACCAATTGTACTGAAAATTAATACTGCCTATTATATGCTGGAATCTGCAAGTTGAACAAATATGGATTTATTTACTCGTTTTCATTACAACGACAACATGATGTGTGAAGAGAGAGAGACTCGGCGATACAATCTTGTTCTCCATCTGTAGACTTTGGCTTGTCGACCAGTTCTACATCTCTTCATACCAACATTATTATTTGTGGGTTGTTTTTCTATCAAATTTCCATATAATCTGTTTTGGCACGACGATGACACTCACAGCAACACCGGTCAGGGCGGTCAGAACTCCAGAGAAGAAGCTGCCCGCTCCCCGCCGCAAGCTCCTAGAGCCGGCACCGCGTCCGGCCTGCTCGTCGCCATGCCGCTGGAAGGCCAGGAGCGAGTGGGCGATCCGGGGATTCGCCTGAATGTCCTCCCGCCTCCGACGGACCACATCCTGGAATAGTTTGTCCACCGCGTCCCTGTTGGTTTAAATGAAGTGGCGCGGGTCGGGGCTTGGTCTCCGAGTGGAAAAGACGACGATACGAATCATTTCTGGCTCACCTCAGCACGATATTAACCTTCGGGAAGCCTTCCCACTTCTCCCGACACTCGGGACACTCGTTCTTTCCCGACTCTTCCCACCACTGCGCCAGGCAGTGGCGGCAGAAGCTGTGGCCGCACGTGAGCGTGGTGGGGTTCACCAGGACGTCATAGCAACAGTGGCAGGCGAACTCCCGCTCGGAGAGCGCAGGGCGCTCCGGGCTCCAGGCCAGCGGTCCTCCCGCGTCCATCAGACGGCCGGTCATTGAGCCTGGACAGGAAGACAAGCCGCGCGCAGCATGAAGAGCCTGCGGAGAAAGAGCGCCGTTAGCTGCACGGCCGATCTGATATCTCCGCGCCGCTGCATCAATACTGTCCAAGGCTGCCACACGGCCAGGACTTTCCAGGTTGATGCTGGAATTTGGCCATTAGTGACGCATGTCACAGAATCAAAGAATATTGAGCTCCACCGGTCCAAATGGAACTTATGAAGACATACACCTCTAACAAACGATTTCTATTGTGCTGGTCCTTGTTAGAAGCTCGGTTTATTCAGCAGCATCCGGTCCTTAGTTAGTATTTAGTATAACATTAACGTTCTAGCAATGTTTCCTGAAGGTTCTTACAGATTCTTTTTAAGTTGTAAACGTTTCTTGCGCAGTCTTACTGTATACTGCGTTCTAAAGTCACGTTTCGAGGACTTTTCCAGAACTTTGTGTTTTTATTTCGTATTCCGAAACTTTTCAAGGCCCGGAAAAGTCTCCTTTGAAACTCCACGACTCGTCCAGGTCTTCAATGGCCGTGGGAACCCTGTGATTCTTCATGAAACCACGGCCCAAGCCACGTTATTAAAGCTGTACCTGCACAATAACATCGACCCCTCTCCCCTCTTTTCAGGATCCCGGTTTGAACTTTGGCAGAAGGTCTTCATTTAACGGCGTTGGCGTCCGATACGGAGCTCTGTCCCCCCCCGAGCCCTCCACGAACCTCCACGACCCTCCAACCATCCGCTGGAGTCCGACCTTTGAACTTTCCGGCCGATGTAAAACGCGGCGGGGAGGAAGCAGGACCTGGACGCTTATTACCCCGAACTAAACCCGGGACCGTCTGCGGGGTCGTCGCTAATCGCACAGAAACCCGAAAAGCCGAGTTTGTCGAGCGGCGACCTTTGAAGACTTTTTGTGAGGTGCGGACACGGGCCGAGGCGGCTGCTAGCTCCGCTGCTAATACCCGAATCCCACCTGCTAACGAGGTCCGGAAACGCGAGCACCTTCAGGAGAAGCGCCGAGGGCAGCGGGCCGGCCGTTCACGCCACGAGAAGCCCCATTTCCCCGCAGCCGGTCACGCCTTCGTCGGCTGTCGGGGCTTCGGCGAGTGCGGGGGGCGGGATCAAAACACGGTCGCGTCGCAGCTATTGGCTGAATTATGTGTCCGTTTGCATCTTCTCGGCGATGATTGGGCAGATTTGGTCCTGAAACAGGCTGTGCGTCATTTCTTACACTTCTGCTTTTCCCTCTGTCGTTTGTTTCTGTCTTGAACTGTTCTTATGTGTGTATTTATATCTTTAACTTTTAACATTCTCAACTCACATGGCTTAAGTGATGAGTTAAGTGAAATTAACTTTAATTCAAAAGATATTCTCTCTGGCAGAACCATGTACAGAACCTTCACGGTCCCCAGATTTATTAAGAACATTATTATGCACAGCCAGTCGTATGTCTAAAGTCTGGCATGAAGAAAACTAAATTAATGTAAAATGATAAGCGAGATCTTAATCTGTCCCACTTAAAAAAACTGCAGGACTTTTAAGATGTAGGACCCGTGCCATCAAAGCTATCAAGGACAAAACACACCCAAGCGGTTAAGGAAGTGGCTCCATAATCATTTACATTTACGGCATTTGGCAGATGCCCTTATCCAGAGCGACTTACAACGTGCTTAAGTTACCATCGATGAAGAGATCAATTCCGGTTCACTAGGACCCCAACTATGAATACATCTATTTTATTCACTCTGTTGTAGATTCTGTACACAAGTTCGACAACAAGAAAATTACAATTTAATCTAAATATTTTTTAAAGAGGAACGTCTTGAGCTGTCGTTTGAAGGTGCTCAGTGACTGAGCTGTTCTGACCTCGAGGGGAAGTTCATTCCACCACCGAGGGGCCAAGACAGAGAAGAGTCTAGATGAGTGTCTTCCTCGTACCTTCAGAGGTGGAGGAACCAGGTGAGCAGTACTGGAGGCTCGGAGTATACGAGGTGCAGTGCGAGGTGTAATAAGGGCTGTGAGGTAGGAAGGGTCAAGTGTGGGGGGTGTCAACTGTAGGGCCTGTCAAAGCCCATTGAGACATACTGTATGTGATTTTGGGCTATATAAGAAATAAATGTTGTTGTTGTTGTTGTTGTTGTTGCTACTCCATGTTTGGCTTTGTAGGCCAGCATCAGTATTTTGAACCTGATGCGTGCAGCTACTGGGTGCCAGTGGAGGGAGCGTAGTAGAGGGGTGGTGTGGGAGAATTTGGGAAGGTTGAAGATTAGTCGTGCTGCTGCATTTTGTATTAGTTGTAGAGGTCGGATGGTACATAGTGGTAGACCAGCTAGAAGGGAGTTACAGTAGTCCAGTCGTGAGATTACTAAGGACTGAACCAGGATCTGGGTGGCCTGTGTTGACAGATAAGGAGGGATTTGTCTGATATTGTAGAGAAGGAATCTACATGAGCGGGAAAGATTGCTAATGTGAGTCAAGAAGGAGAGTTGGTTGTCTATTGTTACGCCAAGGTTGCGGGCTGTTGCAGAAGGAGAGAGCTGTGAGTTGTCTAGGTAAATAGCAAGATCCTGATGTGGTGAAGAATCTGCTGGAATGAATGTTAGTTCAGTTTTGGTGGGATTGAGTTGGAGGTGATGGGCTGCCATCCAAGACGAGATGTCGGTTAGACATGCAGAGATTTTGGAAGCAGCATGTAGATCAGAGGGAGGAAAGGAGAAGAGGAGTTGTGTGTCGTCAGCATAGCAGTGGTAGGATAATCCATGTGAGGAAATGACCTCACCAAGTGATCTCGTGTAGAGGGAGAAAAGGAGAGGACCTAGCACCGAGCCTTGAGGGACACCAGTGGAGAGTCTACGTGAGGTAGAGGTGGATCCTTTCCAAGTCACTTGGTAAGATCGCTTATCAAGGTAGGAAGCAAACCACTGCCATGCTGAGCCCCGAATTCCAAGCCTCTTCAGGATTGACAAGAGAGTCTTGTGGTTAACGGTGTCAAATGCAGCAGATAGGTCGAGGAGAATAAGAACTGATGACAGTTTTGCCAGTCTGGCTGCATGTAGCTGCTCGGTAACCGCCAAAAGGGCAGTCTCAGTAGAATGAGCTGTTCTGAAGCCAGACTGGTTAGGATCCAGGAGGTTGTTCTGTGATAGATGGAGTGATAGCTGGTTGTAGACACAGCGCTCAAGGATTTTGGATAGAAATGAGAGGAGGGAAACTGGTCTGTAATTGTTAATGTCTGTAGGATCAGCAATGGGTTTCTTTAGGATTGGAAGAACCCTGGCTGTTTTAAAGGCGGATGGTACATGGCCAGATGAGATTGAGCTGTTTATGATATAAGAAATGAAAGGGATGAGGTCAGGGGAGATGGTTTGAAACATTGCAGAAGGTATTATATCTAGTGGACAGGTGGTTGGGTTGCCTGTAGATATAATCTGAATGATTTCATCAGATGTGAGCTTAGAAAATTGAT
Source organism: Denticeps clupeoides (assembly GCF_900700375.1). Lineage (NCBI taxonomy): Eukaryota > Metazoa > Chordata > Actinopteri > Clupeiformes > Denticipitidae > Denticeps > Denticeps clupeoides. Next base: position 32,061,205 of record NC_041709.1, read on the forward strand.
TTAGAGTAGTTGTAGAATTTTCAGAAGGAAGAGTAGGATTAGTGGTGGAGAATGTCTCACAGATTTTTTTCAATCTTCCCTGTGGTCATTTAAATGCAGACAACAAATTTCACTGTGTGCACCGTGTGCTGTGCTGCTGTGTATCACATGTGACAATCACTTCACTTTGACTGAGAGACTCAGGAGGAGTTTCTGTCTTCAGGCCATAGGGATGCTGAACCAGGACAGGCCACCACACCTCACACCCGACCATCTGAATGTTCACCGTTGTGCAGTGACCAGGGTAACAGAAACAATCTAAAAACAGTTCACGTAAACAGAATCCAGAGCCACTACCCATGATGTCTGTGTCTTATGTTCTTGTTGAACATAAATATCTTGCTTGCGTTATAGTTTGCCTACATTATTTTTAAATTAAATTTACTAGCCTTACTCTCCTTTTATTGGATTCTATTTTATTCAATTACATACGTTTTACTTAACTATGCATAGTGAAAACAGGGTGATTTTGAATTAATTTCACTGCATGTTGTACTATTATAACTATGCATGTTACAAATAAGAATCTTGAATCTCTAATCACCCTAATTGTCCTAATCGTCGACTGATGACGCCATAGCAAAAGCACTCCGACTTTGGCTCATTGGGACAATAAGGACTGTCGGGTGAGGATGCTCCTTATTGACTTTTAGCTCCGTCCTCAACAGTGTCCTCCCACAGGACCTGGTAAAGACACTGGAGCCACCAGGCATTAACACCTCTCTGTGTAACCGGCTACTAGACTTCCTCAGAGACAGAGACACGTCTGAGACTGCCCACCATTCTGAGCCCTGATCAAAAATGATGATGACTTATCATACAGAGAGGACGTTGACCGACTCACTGCCTGGTCTGGGAAAAATACCGAGCAATAAAATAAAAAAGATCACCATTGGCTTCAGGAGAAAGCACATACCACACCGGCCGCTAGCAATCCATGGAAACATCATGGAGCCAGTGAGGAGCTCCAAGTTTCTGGGAGTGCTCATGGACCACAAATACAACGTCCCTTGTCAGGAGGGCACAACAGCGACTTCATTTTCTCCAAAGGTCCTCTGTCCTGTTCTCAAAACTGTCTACAGGGGCGGCATAGAGGGCACACTGACTGGCGGCGTCTCGGCCTGGTATGGAAACTGCACTGCTGCTGAAAAGAAGGCCCTGTGAAGAGTGGTGAGGACGGCGGACAATCTGTCACTCCCGGCTGTTCAACCATGAAAATCATAAAAGATCTTCCTGTACACACATCCAGTAAATGGACTGTTGTGACCCCTGGCCCCACACACTGCTCCCCGGGCGCCTGTCATGGCCGCCCACTGCTCCCTCAGGGTGACGCAGAGGACACATTTCACTGTGTGCACCGTGTGCTGTGCTGCTGTGTATCACAATCACTTCACCTTAACTTAATTTTTCATCCTGGCTCGTTGAAACCTACTCACGGTGCAGGAGACCTTTCCACAAATAAGAATTAAGTTGACGTTACATTTATACAATGCAATAAAAATGACGATTGATATGCAATATTTGCTCCATTTTATTCTTGTGCTGTCTTGTGAGGTCTTACTTTCTGGCTAAAATGTTTCTAATGTCCGTATGTATGCCTGCGCAGTGAGAAGCCTGCAGAGGCGCAATTTCGTTCAGCTGTTGTGCCGTTGAATGGTACGAATGACAATCAAGTTCCCCCACTTACTTATTAACTTACATAAATACACTTAAAAAGACAAATGAGGGTGTTTCCGACGACCGGCTCATCCTCTTGCTTGTGAATTCGGCTCAGAGCTCGTTTCCAGTCGCAGCGGACGTCGGTCCTCCGCCGCCAGGGGGCAGTAGGCGCGGCCGCCCGAGTCGTCCGCGCAGGCGCTCGCCGGAAGTGTCCGGTTAAAGACGGGTTAAAGAGCAGCAGAGGCACCGCGGCCGCCGAGAATTGTGCTTGTGCAGGGATGGAGATAATCAGAAAGAGTGAGTAACCCCCTCTCTCTTTTCTTTTCTTTTCTCTTCTCTTCTTTTCTTTTGTTCTGCCGCTCGGGAAATGCGCGCAAGTAAAGGCCGCGCCTGTGGCTTCCCCGCAGATTTTAAAGACAGCCTGAGCACCGTTTACAGCGCGATCGAGGAGGCCGACTTTCTCGCCATCGACGGGGAGTTTTCGGGTAGGGAGTTTCGCCGCGGCGCGTCGTTGCCGGTGGCGGCAGCCCTCGTCTTCGCGTGTTCTGAGGTGTTCGAATGTTTTTGGGTGCGCAGGAATAAGCGATGGCCCCTCCGTCAGCGCCCTCACCAACGGCCTGGACACGCCGGAGGAGCGGTATGCCAAGCTGAAGAAGGTACGTGGAGCTCTCCGTCGCAGATCCTGACGCGGCGCCCCTGAGTGAGCTTTCTTTCTTTCTCTTGCAGCACTCCATGGACTTCCTCTTGTTCCAGTTTGGTCTCTGCACGTTCCGATACGATCAGTCAGAATCAAAGTGAGCACTTTTCATATGACTTTACAAACGTAAAGTGACGTGATTGTCACATGTGATACACCGCACACAGTTCACACAGTGAAATGTGTCCTCTGCATTTAACCCATCACCCTGAGTGAGCAGTGGGCAGCCATGACAGGGGAGCAGTGTGTGGGGACGGTGCTTTGCTCAGTGGCACCTTGGCGGATCGGGATTCAAACCGGCAACCTAGGCCACCACTGCCCCTTAGCTCAGGTTGAGCTTTGCTACGTTAACGTTAAAGGTCCCCTGACGTGAAAACGTGACTGTGAGATTATTTAACATTAATACGAGTTCCCCGAGCCTGTCTGTTGTCCTGCAGTGGCTAGAAATGGCGGTGGGTGTAAAGTGTCCTTTGGTCATTCTGCTTCGCCGTTCATAGTGGTAGCTCAGGTGGATGGATTTTTTTTTTTTTTTTTTTTTTATCTCTTTAATCGATTCGTTGGCCCTACTTATTTCTAAAAGGTAAAACGTTCCATAATTGCAAAATCACGACTGGTCGACACTTACTGGAATTTCTCCCCTTATGACATCACAAGGGAAAAGGTTTCCAGCTAGCGAATCTCCCGCCGCTCCCCTAAAACATTATCTCCACCGACCGCCATGGCTTCCAAACGTGCGAAGCATTGCAGTTGCTCGGGGTTTGGATGTTTTTTTTCTGTTCTTTATATTTTCTGTTGTGCCATGCGATACTCTGAAACAATTTTTGGGGATTTTTCTTTCTGGGAAAAACACTGATACGACTTCCTGTCTACGCCAAACATTGAGGTTGGTGAACGGTGCTGATGTAATTTCCGCAATTGTCCCATCAACTTTTATTGGCCGCTCTCGTCCCGCCTCTGTCCTCATAGCTACACACACCGAAACGGCGCATTCTTTTTTTTTTTTTTTTTTTTTTGTGAAGTGATTGTCACATGTGATACAAAGCAGCACAGCACACGATGCACACAGTGAACTTTGCCCTCTGCATTTAACCCATCAACCTGAGTGAGCAGTGGGCAGCCATGACAGGCGCCCGGGGAGCAGTGTGTGGGGACGATACTTTGCTCAGTGGCACCTCAGTAGCACCTCGGCGGATCGGGATTCGAACCGGCAACCTTCTGATTACAGGGCCGCTTCCTTAACCGCTAGGCCACCACTGCCCCTAATCCTGGGAAATCTCATTGTGGGACTGGATCAAAGGGGCTGTAATTCTGCACCAAGGCTGAATATCGGAAAGAGACTTGATCATTTTATTCGTCCCCTAATACTTTTTCTCTCGTTTTCTTAGAAAACCAATGAATTCAGAACTTTTGTGTGGCTCCCTGACTCACATTCTGCTTCTTTTTTTTCCTTCAGGTATCTTACAAAGTCTTTTAATTTTTATATATTTCCAAAGCCATTTAGTAGGAACTCTCCAGACATCAAATTTATTTGTCAGGTAAAAATTTTTTATTTATTTATTTTTTTTCTTGTTGTCGATCACCCGATCATACAACATGATACCTTCCACTTAATCATGATAGACTTTTTCTCGTTCTTGCAGAGTTCTAGCATAGACTTCCTGGCAAGTCAAGGCTTTGATTTCAACAAAGTTTTTCGTAATGGTATGTACCATACGGATTTTTATGTGGCCAATAATTTTTCCTGTACGGGAGATACATTTATTTTTTTTTCACCTTGTGTTGTGTCAGGGATCCCATATCTGAACCAGGAAGAGGAAGCTCAGCTCCGAGAGCAGTACGAGGAGAGGCGCAATCAGGCCAACGGGGCGGGGACCCCTTCCTTCATCTCGCCCTCCTCCAAGGGTCCAGTCAACGTTCCAGACGAGCACAAGGACTTCATCAACAGGGTGATGTGAGTGCTCTTATCTGTTTCACCCGCCGCACACCATTCTAATATTAACTGGTGCCTTTTTGTATTTTTATGAAGTCTCTCCTCCCCTTTTTTTTTTTTTTTTTTTTTTAAATTCCCCCTCAGAGCGAAAGTTGATTCTCTTCTGAGTAACACTGAGAAGACTGTGGACCTGGAGCCGTGCACCGGGTAAAGAAATTGGGGGGGTGTGCTTGTTTGCCACCAGGCTTGGGCAACTGTAGAAAGTTGGTGTGGCTGATTGGCGGTTCGATTTGTGAGCTGACTCTTCCTCTGTTTCTGAGCAGTTTCCAACGGAAGCTGATCTACCAGACGCTCAACTGGAAGTAAGTGTCGCCCGGTTGGGTTTTTTTTTTTTTTTTTTTTTTTTTTAAACCTTTTAGAAATAAGTAGGGCTGCACCAACGAATCGATTAAATAGATAAAAAAAATTCTAAAATAGTCTGCAACGAATTCAGTAATCTCCCTCTCTCTCGCTCACTGTTGCCAGCAGAGTTCTGTGCCACGTAGACACGGTGGATAGGAAAAAAAAGTGCAGAGGAAAGATGCAAGGCCACATGGGCCATAATTCTGCTGCATTTTAACACGTGGATTTACGCTAAACACACGTTTTTATGGTCTGAGCACATGATCAACATGACCACGTGCTGCGTAGCCTTTTTTTTTTTTTTTTTTTTTTTTTTCTCCCTCGTACATTCTAAATCAGACCCCACGGTACGGCGTCTGGTCTGGCCGGCCATTTCTCCTCCCGCAATAAAACCGCGTGACAACAGAATCCCGAAATACCACTGAGCAGAGCGCTGTCCTCGCGCGCTGCTCCCATTTCACGTTGTGCGTCACCAAGGGTGATGGTTAAAAGCAGAGGACTCGTTTCGTTGTATCGCTGTGTGCTGCGGTGTTTTACTTTGACATAATCACTTTACTACTTACCTCTGCGTCCCTGCCACATCAACACCATCTGAGCGGCTGTTTTCTGCAGCAGGCAACATGGCGTCAAACAAAAGGGCGAGTCTGAGCCAAGAGCATGTGGGTGGTAGTAGACTAGGGGTAACACACTCTCCTGTGAACCAAACCCCACTTACTATCATTGTGTCCCTGAGCAAGACACTTAACCCTCAGTGTTCCCAGGGGGGGGGGACTGTCCCTGTAACTACTGATTGTAATTCGCTTTGGATAAGGGCGTCTGATAAATGCTGTAAATGGAGGAGCTCACTTTTTTTTTTTTTTTTTTTCTCCTCCATTGCCATGCAAAGAGCATGAGAGGGAGGGAGGGAGGGTGTGTGTGTGTGTGTGTGTGCTCCTCTGCAAAAGTGTGCTCACTTGCTGTGAAGTGTAGAGAATAAATTGACATTAAAAGAAATCCTGTTTTATTTATAAATGATTTATTCTTGCAGCTCAGGTGGCACTTTTAGGTCTGTATATTTGGCAGATATAAAGCGTACATGTGTATGTTTTATGTGTTAGTCCATTTTTTATTATACAATCTCAAGAAGCAAGATGTTTTGTGTACTTTAAGTTTTTAAAGGTTTGGAAATGAGAATTATTTTATTTATTTTTTAAGTCCGATTGTATGATTTAATAAGACAATTTAATTGTTTTATTATAATAATTTAGTTGCAGCCCCCCCCCCCCCCCCCCCCCCCCCCCAATTGCTTTTAATTGCATGCGAGAAACCCATGTATGTTTTGACTATTGTTATTGCATTTTCATGTGTTTTAATTGCTCTATAAATTTAATTTGATCTCCATCTTGCATTTCCTCATCTCATTTCAACCTGATTTTCCCCAGGTATCCGAAAGGTCTCCACGTTGAAACCATGGAAACAGAAAAGGTAAGTGGTTTAATGTGAGTGTAATTTATTCTTACTTGTACTTATGAGCCCCCTCCCATTCCTTTTAGAAGGAGCGCTTCATCCAGATCAGCAGGGTGGACGAGGAGGAGAGGAGGCGAAGGGAGCATGAAAAGCAGGAGCGGGAGCAGGTTCAAGCCCTTGCTGCCTACATGTCTGCTTTTTTTTTTTTTTTTTTTTTTTTAATTATTATTTCCTTGTCTCTTCACCTCCTGTGTGTGTTCTGCCTTGAAACAGGAGGAGCTGAATGATGCTGTGGGCTTTTCCAGGGTCATACATGCCATTTCCAAATCTGTATGTGTTATTTTATTATGCTTTTATGTCTGCTTTTGCATGAATCTATTTATATGCCATTATAAAAAAATTCCCCTAGCTAATTTCAGAGAGAATGCCTGTTCCTGTCCCCCTTTTACTTTAGAATATTTCAGTACCCATTTATAAATATGTGTATGAAATATATAGTATTTCATTTTACTACCCAGGGAAAGTTGGTGGTTGGACATAACATGCTCCTGGATGTGATGCACACAATCCATCAGTTCTACTGTCCGCTGCCTGAGGTAAGGGTGGAGGCACTTTTTATTTTATTATTAAAAAAAAATTCTCTAATTTATTTATTTTATTTTGTTCTGCAGGATCTGAATGATTTCAAGGAAGTGACAATGTGTGTCTTTCCCAGGTAGGTTGAGTTGTTATTATTATTATTATTATTATTATTATTATTATTATTTTTTTTTTTTTTTTTTTTTTTTTTTAATTCTCCTCTCCTCATGCATTTTTTTTTTTTTTTTTTTTTTTTTTTTTTGTTCTCTTTCTATTAGACTTTTGGACACAAAACTGATGGCTTCAACTCACCCATTTAAGGTACAGTTTTTATTTATTTAATGCAGTTTCAGGCCTTAAATATTTTTTAAATGTATTATATAAAACCCATACAGGAGCTCATCACAAACACGTCGCTGGCTGAGCTGGAGAAGCAACTTAAGGAGAACCCCTTCAAACCTCCCCGAGTTGGTTAGACCTTGCCAGTTGTACCAGTATCATTATTACAACAAGAGTCCTGCCTAAAAGCAGAAGTTTTCATTCTTTGAATATTTGTCTCCAGATTTTTCTGATGGTTTCCAGAGTTACAACACAGCCACAGAGCAGCTGCATGAAGCTGGCTATGATGCCTACATCACTGGACTCTGCTTCATATCTATGGCCAACTATCTTGGTAAGACATGTGTCTACGCCCCAAGTCGCTCGTTCAGCTCTGTCTGCATCCCCAAACGTTTTGCCCCCTGGTGAGGAGGCTTTGACCCTTCTATTGAGACTCAATTTTTATTCATACAGCGCTTTATAGAATGTACATTGGCGCAAAGCACCTCACATTAGACCAGTGCTGAAGGCCCATAGTGAGCAGCCAAAGGAAGAAACCTTGAGAGGAACCCAGGCTCATCAAGGGGAACCCATGCTCTGGTCCGCACCAGCAGGTTGCAGATGTAGTGCAGTGTGAGCTACATCCAGGTATTGCCAGGGAAGTCAGAAGGTAGTAAATGCAGCAGGGAGTGTGAAGTGTCCTGGGTCTCACGATACGACACTTATATCACTATGTTCCGTTTTGATCTTGGATTTCAATATTGAGACTGTCTGTCTGATGCCTGAATACTTATTGGAGGGTTATTACATAACCACTTTAAATAATGGTCATGAATTTAGCCTCCTTAAACCTGCAGAAAAAGTCGCTTGTGCCATGATTAGATTTTAAGATGATAATGTCGTGTTGTAGATCTCTGGAGTCTCTGACTTAGGATCAGCGTTTCCTCCATTCCTGCTTTGTGTGTGTGTTTCGAAATGTCAAAGAATACTAGCCTGATTTTGGTTCTGTTAGTCGCGCGAAAATAAGTCACGGCACGCACCAGTCACTTCATCAAATTTAATTCGCCCTGCTCTTATCCATTCCCGCCTGGGGAAATGTAAAATGTGCATGGTGCTTTTAAGAAAGCTGTGGTGTTATTGGAGTTAAATTTGTGCCACATTCAAGCGACCGTAGCAATTTTTGCACAGAAAATGTGATTGGAGTGAATAGAAACGTATTCTGTGCAATTTTTATTCCTTTCTTTCCCTCTGGGAAAATGCTTTTTTTTTTTTTTTTTTTCTGCTCGCAAGGCCTGTGAAAAGTAATAAGAGTTGTATATGCGGTCACAATCACATGACTGTGGCAGATTTTTGCAAATCAAAGTAATGTTTTATCAAAAGCTTTTTAATTCATTAATTTACAACATGCAGAAACCTTAATTTAACCACCAAAACATAACATGCAGAATGTCCCATCTTGCAATGTAGACATACTTTTCCCTCCTCACTTATTTTTCAAAAATTCCATTTAAAGATTTGCTGAAACAGTCAATTTTTGGGTCTTGTTTCTAAAGTCATGGTTCCAGTCAGCTTGTCTCTGTATTTTCATTTAGGATTCATTCAAATGCTGAAACTCAAATACATGTCCTTGTGAAAGCAGCACCGACAGTGAGCTTTCTGGCTTTACTTTTTACATTTCAGGTTCTTTCCTCACGCCTCCCAGATCTCATATTTCTGCCAAATCCAAGCTCATTGAGCCCTTTCATAACAAGTAAGACCTCCTTGCTCTCCCTGCTCCCAGGGGTTGTGAAGTTTCCTTCATTGTGCGAAATCTTTCCTTTTTCTAGACTCTTTCTCATGAGAATCATAGACATACCCTACCTCAACATTAGTGGACCAGACTGTGAGTTGTTTTTATTTATTACATTTATTTAAATGATTTATTTTCTGTACATTATTCATCATTATTTTTCCTTGCCATGCTAACAGTACAGCCTAAGAGAGATCATGTCCTCTACGTCACCTTCCCCAAAGAGTGGAAGACTAGTGACCTTTACCAGCTCTTCAGTGCCTTTGGTAACCCTTGCACATGTACTTCCTGCTTTCTGTGGCACGCACAGAATTAATGTTCGCCCGTTCTTCCACCCCTGAAGGGAACATCCAAGTGTCCTGGATTGACGACACATCAGCGTTCGTCTCGCTGAGTCAGACCGAGCAAGTGCAGATCGGTGGGTTTTACGCCAGGTAATGTGAACACTGTTTTCCTGCGTCTTCAGATTATTAAATTTTTTATTTTTTCCCGTATCCGACTCTGCAGCCATGAACACAAGCCGATACGCTGAGAGCTACAAGATCCAGACCTATGCAGAGTACATACGGAACAAACTGGAAGCCAGGCATTTGAACAGGAAGTGGCATGGAGATGGCTGGGTGGAGACCCCTTACTGCACCTCTGCTGCCGTGACCACATCGGCATACGCCTATACCCACAACAGGTCAGAGCGTGTCTGTCGGTCAAGGCCGTGGTACCGGACTCTTCACAGTCCGGTACTTCACAGTTCAAGGCATTTAAGGATATATATATATATTATTTTTATTTTAACTAAATACTTTGTGTAGGGCTTTGTCAGGTAAGAGGGGCTTTAGTCCTTCACCAGAAGAGACTGGGGAAGCAAACAGCGGCGTTGCTGATGGCAACTGGTGTGACTACAGCAACCGAATGGACCAAGGCTCCAAGATCAAAACTGAGGGTAATAATGAAGTATTTAGATTTTTTTTTTTTTTAGCCTTTAAATCATATTAGAATAGTACCGTGGTGTGTTTTCTAAATTTATATTTTCTTATTTCTCCACAGCTGGACCTGCAGGGAGTGCAAGAGTGCAAACCTATGCAGATGTTGTTGATTCCAGAACCGCCGGGAGCTGGGTCCAATCACAGTGCGTCTTCCCCAATTTTCCTGGTTTTTCGTAGTTTGCACTGCAGACCACTGTTAAGGAGATCATGTAAATGACCAAGCTCAACCCCCTTCCCAACAGACCGACTGAAGATAGTCCAGGTGATGATGAGAAGGGGTATGATCAAAGCAACGAATGGCCTCAGACCTCTTCAAAAAAGAACAAAAAGCACAAAAAGATGAAAACAGAAGGTGAACCTTTTCTCTCCCACTCACTGAAATGTACAAAAGTTCTTACACAGTGTTTTATGTGGTTTCTCATGCAGGCCTTTCTTAACTCCTTTACTACATTGTCTTGAATGTTTTCTGTATTATTCAATCACCTTGAAGAAAATTTGGATGTACCTGGATCATTCTAACAGGAACTTTTCTCTTTGTCTCTGCAGACTCCCAGTCTTCTGCTGCACTGTTTGACGTTCCACAGGTCTGGTAGCGACTTCAAGGCGCATGTGGCGTCTGCACTTATTAAGAAACAAAAGAAAAAGCCATACGACCTTTGTGGCAGAGCAGGCGTGCCTTTTTGGGTTGTTTTCTGATCTTGTGCTAGACCGCTCCTCTACCCACACCCCTCTGGTCACCTAAGGTTAGGGTAAGGGTGTGCATGCTTGGGTGATCTATGTAGTTTTTTTTTTTTTTTTTTTTTTTCCCTTTAGTGATTCAGCTTGGATTGAAAAATTCCCTCATGGCTCCTTTTCATCCAATAATCATGAACCGGTGCTTTTCTCCCCCCTCTGAAAACCCAATGCAGCAGCCTTGCAGAAACTCCACCCAAAGGGCTAGATGAAGCCATGACATGAACCTCCTTTAACTCTAAATCTTCTTTTTTTTTTTTTTTTTTTTTTCAAAAAATAAGTCTCCATTGGGAGGTTGCTGTGGGACCCAGGCAGGATAATGTCTCTCTTGAACTCAGTCTGTGGGTGTTGTAAGTGTCCCCTTTATCTGTACGTACGTGTTTTTTGGTCACTGTGAGCGACTGTGTGAGCGTGGAATAAGGCAAAAAAAAAAAAAAATCTTCGCACAATTCAACTTTTTACATGTGAACGTTTTCCCTTGATGTTGATTGTGTATGCATGTTGAATTGAAACTTACATAACATATTTTGACCTAACACATTTTAATTGCAGTTTTTCTTCTTTTTATTGAATCTCAAAAGGTCATTAAGAATAGTCTGTATTTATTGAACAGATGACTGTAACGTGTAGATAATATTTTTGTATGTGAGCCATTAGATTCTTTTGATCCACTGTTATACCACCCCTGTATAGCAGCTGCAGAAATATCAAAAGAATGTTCCAGAAAATGTCTTGTGTATACATGTTACTTTTTCCTTTTGTATCATTCAACATTTCCTTAAATGAGGGGAAAAATTAAAGAATGTTTCTTAGAAATTCAAATGTTTTGTATTTACTATATAGTATGTGTGAGTGTCTAGATGACTGCTTTGCATCAACTTCACAGCATTTCTTAAGGTTTTTTTTTTTTTTTTTTTTTTTCTTTCCCTTCTCCCCTCTTTTAATCAGTCTTGTTGGTCCTGTAATACTGTATCTGAAGCCTCTTTCCAAAATTCAGCCTTGGTGCAAAAACCATTGGTACTAATCGCACGTTTTGAGAAGGTTTTAGGGGAAGGGTGGGGGGAAAAAGCATGAGAAACAGGAGGCAACCTTTCCCTCTAATCTAATCTACATAAGTGATTTTTTCATTGTGATACACCGCAGCACATGACATGGTGACACAATGAAATGTGTCTTCTGCTTTTAACCATCGACCTTGGTGAGCAGTGGGCAGCCATGACGGGCGCCCGGGCAGCATTGTGTGGGGACTGTGCTTTGCACAATGGCACCTTGGTGCCTCCGGATTCGAACTGGCAGCCTTCTTATTATGGGGCTGCTTCCTTACCCGCTAGGCCACCACTGCTTTTGGAGACAAATTCCTGATCAGACCCTTTGATAGTAAATGTTTCATTTATTTAAAGAACCACAAAAGGGCTTTAAAGGGACCGAGACTAAAAGATTTATAAATGTTTTTTTTGTTTTTTTCTCAGCCAGGATGAGTCTGCTGACTTTGCTTGACCTCTAGGAAGCACAGGCCAGGGTACGACACGTGGTCACTGCAAAACAAGCAGAAAAGCAGCATGAGTTCAAATCTGTCTGGAAGGGCCTAAACTCAATCATGTCTGAACAGTGAGGGTAAACAAATTAACGTGTAGCGGGTGGGGAATGTTCAGTAATCTGAATATTTTAATTAAGGATCATCCTCTGTCCATATACTTGGTATTACTGGGAAGACGGGGCCCCTGTATGTTGGAATATTTGTTTATCTAAAATCCGTGATCTTACCCTTCTTCTCCCGGTAAGATGATGATGCTGAGTGTGTTGTCAGACAAAGCCTTAAACAGCTTCCCCACGTTTGTGTCCAACGTCCTCATCTCCATCTGCTAGAAAATATACACACAACATTTGTAAACCAGGTTTTTATGAAAGTTCCCCATCATAGACCTAATACTTACACAACGACAATGCAGGGTCATAAAGATCTTATCAAAGTGGTACTGTGTATACAATGAAAGAACGAAATGTCCTCTGCATTTAACAATGAGTCCCCTTCCCTACCCGCTAGGCCACCAATGCGCCACATGTAACAAAGCACTGTGAACAAACTCACAGCAACATCTTCAAGTCCAGAACCTTTGTCTTCCTCCTCCATTTCATTCCCTATGCTGGCTTCCTCAGTGGTCAGTGACGCACTGTGACACCAAGAGGTCAAGTGCAGCGGAGTCACAGCGCGACACACCGCCAACTTCCTGTCCAAGAGCCAAGCAGGCGAGGTCAATGCAGCCTCCACAGCCTCATTGGTCCCATACCCTGGAACACAGAGGGTCGCAAGGCCCATTACTCCAGCGAGAGATCAGCAGCTCCTTCACCCACAGCCTCATCTTACGGATAAAGGCGTGGCTCCGCTTCCGCCGCCCCGGCTTCTCGTGGAGCCTGACGTCCGAGATGGGCCCGAACTTGCTGAAGGTCGTCCGCAGGTCGTCTGCACTGTGCGTGGGGATGTTGGAAATGAAGACCGTGTGGCAGCTCCGGAGCTCCTCCCGCAGTTCGTTCAGCCACTCCTCCATATCCAAGGTGGACGTCTTCACCGGCCTCCGCACCTGCAGGGCAAGATCACGTAGTGTTACAGCCAAAAAATTCAAACACAACGGAGGGGCACACTGATGAATTTTAGTAAGAAAATGTGTGTCTGTCTGGTGTTTGAAAGTTTGCACACACACTTATTTAAAAAAAAAAAAAAAAAAGTTTGTTGTTACATTGTCACCAATTACATTTCTGTAGCAATTGGCTCCTATACCTAGTAAGACAAAATCAATTAGAGAAGAAAAAAAAATGACAGATACATTGCATTCCTCGCTAATAATAATGCAATGTATTTATAATGCACTTTACCAAAAATCTCAAAGTGCACAAAGACAATGAAACTAACATAACGTTAAGACACAGCAGGGAAGTAGAACACTGGCTCAATAAAAAGGCTTCCAGGCTGTTTAGGCCGCCCTAAAACACGGGCAATCCTAAAACTCCGGCCGCCGCAACTTCCGGGTCACAAAAAACAGGTCACCGCCCTAAATGGGGTGAAAAAGCCTGCCACCAGCTGGTGCTGTGACTTTACACCTTTGCAAATGATGCATTAAGATTTGGGGGAAACGTGCGCCAAAACTGTGAGGGGGAATGCGAGAGATCGGCTTACTTACACTATATGTCGTCTCCACAGCCAGAACAGCCCCTTCCAGCAGCTCAAACTCGACCACAGCATGGACCTCCAGAAAGTCAGGCAAACAGTGAGGGTGTGTGTGTGTGTGTCTGTGGTACACATGGTCCACTAGGCCATGTAATCAGACCACGGTTTTTCTACCTGTATGCATGTACACGACAGTAATAGATTTATGGAGCGATGTGTGACAGGCTCGACACTCCAGCACCGGGCACTGGGAAGCGGGCAGGGCTTACTCGATGGGTGCCAGCAATCAACTGGACCGATCTGATCGGGCCACAGTGGCGAAACATCTTCCTCACGTCATTCCTGCCGTAGCCTGGGTCCAGCGGGCCCACAAACACCACACAGAGCTCCCTCAGAACGTCGAGGACCTGTTGTAACACACGCACGCCTCAGAGCGCGAATAACCTGCATTACCCCACCCGAGCCTGAGGGGGGCGCCTACCTTGCGCTGCCGGGCGAGTGCGTCGTTCTGCAATCTGCGGAGAGCGCCGAGCTGCAGAACGACGAGGGAATGTGAGTGTGCCTGCCTCCTTAGAGCCGCCACCACCTGTACACAAGAACACACTCACATATTCATATCTTGAAGTTTAATTTCAGGGCAGCGGTGGCCTAGCGGGCGCCTGTCATGGCTGCCCACTGCTCACCAAGGGTGATGGGTAAAAAGGGTAAAAGCAGAGGACACATTTCATCGTGTGACCGTGTGCTGTGCAATACAACTCCATGCAATGACAGTCACTTTCAATTTGAAAATCACAGCATTATTCTGAAAAGATCGCAAAGAACAATTTCAGAGGTTTTTATTAACATAAAAACCTCTGAAATGTGCACTTTGAGATTTTTGGTAAAGTGCATTATAAATACATTGCATTCCTCGCTAATAATAATGCAATGTATCTGTCATTTTTTTTTCTTCTCTGATTGATTTTGTCTTACTAGGTATAGGAGCCAATTGCTACAGAAATGTAATTAGTAACAATGTAACAACAAACTTATTTTTTTTTTTTTTAAATAAGTAGAATAATGGTGACCAACATGAAAGACAGAGAGGGTAGTGCTCTAGTAGCCAACACACCCGCCTGTGAACCAGGTTCAAACCCCACCTACTACCATTGGGTCCCTGAGCAAGACACTTAACCCTGAGTGTCTCCAGGGGGACTGTTCCTGTCACTACTGATTGTAAGTCGCTCTGGACGAAGGCGTCTAATAAACGGCAGGAATGTTAAAAAGAAAATAATAATAATCATATTCTGATAATGGAATCCATCAAAGCCAGAAAATGATCACCTTTTGTTCCGAGCCGCACCTTTGTCTGACCCACGGCTGATTGGCTGACAGGTTATCAGACACATCCCAAGTACCCAGGTGGAGTGCCGGTTGGCCAGCTTTGTAGAGAGCGTCACCAAACGTCACTGGGTTCCTCGGCGTCCTGGAGGCCATAGCGGGCTGGGGGTCGGGGGCGGAGTCATAGTATGTCGCATCACTGGCGGGGGATTTTGCACTTGTGCTCGTGTCTGAAGAACTGTTCACAGGCGGGCTCAGGAGAGTGAGCTTGGTACCCCACAGCCTCTCCAAATACAACTCCACTATCTACAGACAACAAAAGACACTTAAAGAGAGGGTCTCTGTCCCAAAAGATCAATGTTCCAGGTTTTGAGTGTCCTGTACACTAGATACTCGTGCTCTACTCGGTTTTTCTACCTGTCTGGGTCCTTCGCGGATGAAAAGCTGCACGAGATTTAGTGCTGCAACGGCGTCCTCTGTTGGGTCATGACCGCTCCTTTCCGCACTCTGAATCTCTCTACTGAAATACAACAAACAAATAAGTAAATGAATGGCTCACAGGGAGCGTGGCCTGACACCCTGCCACAGCCACTAATGTCCCCGGTGACACACCAGTGATGTTGTCAGGGCTCATGCTGAGAGACAAGCAGGCAATCGAGCCATTAATCCATCCGCAGTTTCATACGCAATACGGACGATGGGATGATGACCAAAGATTTAAAACGGCATGCACAATTCTGGACGAAAAACTAATTACAATGTTTAAATGTAACTCACTTTAACAGCACTGCAGACAAATGCTTGAGTTTGAACCTCTGGTTGAACTCCCTCCTGTAGAGCAGCGACGAGTCGATCACGTGAGGGTGGATGAGCTGGCGCGGAAAATACGCATCCGGGTTAGTGAGGGACCCCGGTGTCCACAGCCAGCGTTTAGAACGCCTGCCCAGAGCCACTGGGATTTGGTGTCACTCACTTGAAGGGCCCTGAGGTCACAGTCGAGGGAGTGGCCGACCAGCACAGCATCGTGTGGCAACAGCTGGATGAGTTGTGACTGGACGTCAGCGAGCCGAGTGGTCACCGGCTGCAGCATGGTCCTGGTGATTCCTGAAATTCTGATTTGGAAATTTTACCTTTACGACGTGACGAAGATGAGACAAGACATTTTATAGTCATGTGACGATAACTATAAAGAAATGTATCATCTGGACGCACAGATGACGTCACTTCCTCAATTCCTGTTAGCGCATTATTTCAATTTCACGGCTGAATTGCGGAAAGAGACTTCAGATACAGTATTAGGGGAACCACTAAGACAGATATAAAGCAAAAAAAAAAATTTCATAATAGGAGACCGTGATTGGAATTTTAGTCGACTAAAATTCACTAGACTAAAATATATGGATAATAAAGACTAAAATGACAGCTTGATGCAAAGCCTAGACTAAAACTAAAACCAAAAACAACTATTTTACATGCCATGGTTCCGTAATCATCAGTGTGAGGTGGGCTGGCGTACTTGGTAATGTAGTTGATGATCTGCTGATCAGGTTTTACCAGCTCGTCCAGCACACAACGCCCGGCGCTGTCCACAACAGCGACTCGCGTCACCTCGTAGCCCTGCGCCGTCAGGCACTGCGGTCACAGCAAACACACAGAAACGCCCATGCAGATCCGCCGCATTTACAACAGCCTTTACCGATTTAAAACGCCTACCATTTCACAGTCCAGGCCATAAAGTGGGCTGCCGTCGGTCACGTGACCATCGCTGTTCGTACTCAAAAACGAGCAGCACCCCGGAGCGCCTGCAAAACACGCATGTTAATAAACTCATTACTGATGAGGGGGTTTGAAGTCACCTCCCCGACTGACCCTTCAAAGGGAACTTGTGTTTCGACATCTGTTCACTGGTGAGCAGGTAGGCGGTCATGCCGCGCGTTTCTGAGCCAAACGTCTGGATCACAGGATGCCAACTCAGGTCATCTAAAAATATACAACATCCAGACACGATATTCAGGTAAACGACAACAAATTCTTTTTTAATTATTTAAATTATTTACTCCTCATATTTTTAACACTGTTTTAACGACTGAAATTTTTACTTTATGTATATAAACTCAAAACTGCAACTAAATGTATTTTAAATGACTCTGAGGTCGCAGTAATCTTGCCACATGGGGCAGTGGTGGCCTAGCGGTTAAGGGAGCGGCCCCGTAATCAGAAGGTTGCCGGTTCGAATCCCGATCCGCCAAGGTGCCACTGAGCAACGCACCGTCCCCCCACACACACACCTGTCATGGCTGGTGATGGTTAAAAGCAGAGGACGCGTTTCGTTGTGTCACCGCATGCTGTGCTGTAGCATCGACTTTCACATTTATTTCGTATTGTGTCCAACCTTTGTGAACGTCAGGTGCTGAGCCGGACTTGTCAGCGGACGCAGGTCTTGAACAGAGCATCTCAGAGTTGAAGATGGCAGAGGCCACGTCACCTGCACACGGCGTGAGTGTGCATCTCTGTTGGCGCCAAAGGTCACGATTGTTAAATACAGTGTCATAAAGACCCTTGGCAACACACAAGTGAATAGATCGCGTACAGTCTTGTACCACTTCCGGAGATTCGGACATTGTGCATAGTATCTGTAGAAATGGGCCTGAGAAGCTCCTTCCAAGATCGTGACAGTCACCCCGGAGAGCTTTCTGGAACGGTGCAGGTGGCACCAGCTGTAAGAGGCGGCATCATGGGTGAGAAGGACTGTATGACTCCAACATGCTGTAACAGTGTAACATGGGAAGCAGTGACACCTGGGACGCCGGAGTCCGAGGGTTTTCCCCAGCGTCGCATACTGAATCAGTTCAGACAAGTCCGCCAAGGTGACAACCTCATGCAGCCGGGTGAAGGTTCGAGAGAGGCGAGGCTCACGCTGGTGACATTAGAGGAGACATATACACACACACACACACATATATATATACAGCAATCACTGTACCGCACTATTTATTTTTCAACTTTTACCTTCTACTACATTTAGGATTCCTGTCATGAAAAATCCACTTTGTGAGTTTATTTAGCATTAACACGAATGCTACAGCGACTGCTCCGACCCCGTTTACTTTGTTTTTGTTTGTTGAACAAATTGTCATTTAATCGATGAAAAACATCGACAGAATAATCGATTACAAAAATTGTGATAGTTGCAGCCCTAGCGAGATCACAAAGTCCCAGGTTCGAACCCCACTTACTACCATCGTGTCCCTGAGCATCTCCGGGGGGGACTGTCCCTGCTGACTGTAAGGCGCTCTAGATAAATTCCAGGAATGTAAACTGTGTATGTGACGAGTAAGGGGCACCACGGCGAGGTGCTGGCCTTGTAACCGTGGCCACACTCTCACCCTGGTTTTTGGGGACCCCCCTTTTGGGGATTTCTCCGCGGGGGAATAATCCGTGGAGCGCTTTCTCTTCCCGCAGTCAATCATCGTTTAAGCAGAAGGTGGAAGAACGCGTTTGTCGGATTTTACCTGGAAGCAAGTTGAAAGAATCGGTCGTGTTAGCGGCGGAGGCGACAGTCTCGTTATTTCCCGATGAGTTTTAAACCTACCGCGTTGTTGCAAAGGGTCCCGTGTGCAAAGTAGTGCAATAAATAGCGAACCCGATGGGTTGCGGTCGTTTAATAAATAGATAAATCCATTAAAATATGTTTTTCTGGAGCCGTGGAAGACCGCGGTTTACACACAAGTTTCAAATAACGCTCGCGTGTCCTCCATCGACTACCTCGGAGCCGATTGGACGTGCCTGCAGGCCAAAGTAGTAGAACGCAGAGCAACTGAGCCGGTTTACGGTTGCCGGTATGCATTAACACATTTTATTGCCCATTCTCCGTTGTTTTAATTGTAACGCGTGCTTTTCCCTGCACCAACTCATGTACCTTGCCACCTTCTCAGAGTTTAGTGCCTGCAACAACAAGCCGCTGTAGTTCTCGGTCTCGATTGCTTTTGCACGTCAGGCCCACATGGCCGAGACCCGAGCACCGGATGTGACGTTTGCACCGCGGCGTTTGAAAACATCGAGGCGGCGCACGACTCACAGGCGACGGGAATGTCGACAAAGAAACTCGCCCAGTACGTCGATATATGAAAGGATGTCGATAAGTATCGACCGTTGTGATCGTTTGTTGTTGAGCCAATGATGATTTGTCTGTGGAAACCTTTGTCGCAGAGAGCTGGGCTTCGTCAGAAGGCGCCGCTCGGAAGCGCCACACGGTCGGACCAGGCAGCCGGCCTCGAGTAAGTAAACTGCGGCCACACTTTCGGGGCGAGCTGCTCGTTTCTGTGGCTCCCATGGCACTTTTACCCAGTGGGGGCTCTTCATTTTGTTCGATTTCTATTTTGCATTGTTTTACTGAAACCTTTTGTCCATTTCTGCCTTGGACTGCACTTTGGTCAGCTCCTTTGCTGTTTTGAAGTGATTTATGAATAAAAATCCTGTGGTGTGTCTTTCTGCGTTTACAGAGCAATTCTTCCACTACCTGATCGTCATCGACTTTGAATCAACGTGCTGGAAAGAGAAAAATAGTTACGGACAAGAAATAAGTACGGCAAACAGTCATTATCTTGTTTTATTGCGTGTCATTGGCCGTGTCAGCAGTGGTGACGCAATAGTTTCTCCCCACCCCCCCACCCCCAGTTGAATTTCCAGCAGTTCTAGTCGACACGTCGACTGGGAGAGTCGAGTCCGAGTTCCACGCCTACGTCCAACCTCAGGAGCATCCTGTCCTCTCTGAATTCTGCACCGAGCTCACAGGCATCACTCAGGTAAGCTGGCATCACCGTCCTTTCTCTGGGGCGCCGTGCACGTGGAAAAAACTTTTTTTTTTTTTCTAAGCTTACAATCTCGTACCCAGAGCCAAGTGGAGGCTGGCGTCCCTCTCCCCATCTGTCTGGCGAGGTTCGGGCGTTGGGTCCAGAGCCTCCAACGGGAGAGAGGAGTTGTGTTCGTGAAGGACGGCCGGGTAGCCGACCTTACCGGGCACCCCTGTGCTTTCGTCACCTGGTCAGGTAAGGTGCAAAGCGGAGGCAGGGATTGTAGATTCGAGATGAGGACAGCACTGGAGCAGCGAACTCGGTGATTAACCAGGTTTCTTTTCTTCGAAGACTGGGATCTCGGAGTGTGTCTTTTGTACGAATGCAAGAGAAAGCAAATCTGTAAACCAGAAGCACTAAACAGCTGGATTGACTTGAGGGCCACGTACAAGGTAAATCATTTTGGACTAGTTACCTAACACATCTACAGCATTTACCAGACACCCTTATCCAGAGCGACTTACAATCAGTATTTACAGGGACAGTCCCCTCCTGGAGACACTCAGGGTTAAGTGTCTTGCTCAGGGACACAGTGGTAGTAAGTGGGGTTTGAACCTGGGTCTTATGGTTCAAAGGCAAGTGTGTTATTGTGGTGAAAGATCATTTCAAGGTCCCCTATTATGAAAATGTAACTTATTTAACATTAAACACAATTTCCCAGCTTTTCCCTGTCCATGGTCCTGCAAATTGTTAGAAATGGCGATAGGTGTAAAGAGTGTTTTGGTCATTCTGCTTCGGCAGCTCAGACAGTCTGATCTGGAATTTGTCCCCTTATGACGTCAAAAGGGAAAGGTTACCTCCCGTTTGTCATGCTTTATCCGCCCAGAGAATTTTCCCACCCCTCCCCTATAACATTATCGCCACCGACCATCATGGCTTCCAAACATGTGAAGCATTGCAGTCGTGATTGGATGTTCTTGAAAAACGGCAACATGACTTCCTGTCCGCGGCAAACATTGTGGTTTGTGAATGGTGTTGATGACGTAATTTCTGCGAATGGCCACAAGTGGCTAATTATGCACCACGGCTAAATTTCAGATACTTCAGATACAGAATTAGGATTTTAAAAAAACGATATATAAAAGCAAATAAAATAAAAATTCTTGTCAGGGGACCTGACAGGTCAGTTAATTGTAGTTATTTTTTTTTACTTTCAGATGTTCTATAACAGAAAACCGAAGGGACTAAATGGCGCTCTGCAAGACCTTGGCATCGAGTTCTCTGGACGAGAGCATTCTGGTACACACACACACACGTGTGACGGCTGTTACACTCAAAATCATTTTTTTTAAATTGTGAAAAAAAGCCTGGCCATCATTTCAGTATAGAATGATGGCATTTTGAGAGCATCTGGATTGAAATAGACCTGAATTTTATTGCAATCATACAATTGTTTGTTCTTTTAGATGCCGTATAGGTGTATGTTAAATAAGTGTTTTTTTTTTTGTTGTTTTCTGATGTATGTAAGGCTTGGATGACGCTCGCAACACTGCCCGCTTGGCGTGGAGAATGATGACGGATGGCTGCTTTCTGAAAATCACCAAGACGCTGGACCGGGTGAGTGGGCTTCTGGCTGCACTCTCGTCTCCTGTTGATCCCCGCAGGTGAATGACCGTGTGCCAGCGATGTTGGGCTTTTCTCCAGGGAAGGTGCGTTCTTGTCTGATTCAGAGCCGAATCTCTCCACGCAGGTACCACTGAGAGCCAAGACACCCAATTTACTGCGCTGCGACGAGGACCGTAATCAGACGCCGGGTGAAATCGATCGAGTCTCTACAGTGAAAAATCTTTACAACGGCAAGCAGCAGCCCCTCCGTCCGGTTACGCTACCACCCTGTAGTTCCAGTTTAAACTGTCAGAGCCTGGTCTCCCCACAGACGGTCCTGGGGGCTCTGAGGACGGTGTTATGTGGAATAAGCCCTGGAGGAGCAGGGACGGTACAGGAACCCCTCACTTCATCTCCGCCGACCTGTTCCAACACCAGCTTAGTGCTGGTCTCCACAACGGTCAACTCCATCCTCGAACCAGAAACCCTAGAAACCAGACTCGTGGCTGACGGTCACACTGAGGAAGCTCTGGTGACTGAAACGGAGGAAAGTGGTTCTTTTGATGACGTAGTTCTGGAAGATGACGGCGAGACGTCTGTGAGTGACCAGCGCGAGACCATAGAAGCTTCAGCTGATCTTCAACGGGCTGGTGGGGCGTCATTGGGGCCAAAACCGATGCAGACTTTTATTAATCATGTGGTGTCGTTACCACCATCTATTGGAAATAAGTCTGTCAAACCCATAGCGTCTGCCTCTTTCAAGAAGCCCCGCCCCCTGTCCACTGCTGGTCCATACGGGTCTGTCCAGCACCAGTCCCTTCTTCGAAAGGCAACTACTGGCAGCTCCTTCACTGTCTATCATGATAATTCACCTCCTTCCACCTCTGCCAAGACCAGGTCTTCTTCGGGGGGGCTTGTCCCAGGTCCGTCTTCCACGAAACGCTTGTCTCCGTCCTCGTCCAGCAGCACGTTGAAAATCACGTCCCCTCTGTGTGACTGTGGTCGGCGGGCGAAGAGGCTGACTGTCGGGAACGGGGGGCCGAACAACGGCCGCGTGTTCTTCAGCTGTCCCGTACGCAAACCAGGCTGTGGCTTTTTTAAATGGGAGTCGGCCCATCTCAATTTCCCCAGGATCCAAAGCGGGCTTTACGCTGGGCATGCGCGCCTGCCTGTCCAAGACTCTCCGTTGATTAGCGGTCCCTTTTTTGTAATGATCTCTGTATATATATATATTTTAAATGTATGAATATGTATTATTATCTGCGTTTTACTGTATGTGTTTTTAAATGAAAGTAAATGTACCATTTTAAACATAGTCTCCTACCGGGAATCACTGAGAAATCAAAATATCCATAGACAACCAGTTCTGACCTTTTATCACATACATTATGTCAAAAATTAATATTTACTGTAAAGTTTACTTGTAAAATAAAAGACCACATTGCCACTGGACACTGCAGTCTACATTTATCGTGAGTGGTGGAGGACCGTTAGATGTGCGCTTGTCCACGTGGATTTTCCTTACAAGTTACAAGTGGGGTTTGACGATATGGTTGGTAACCCCACAAGTTGTCCGCTTTAATCCCTCTTTTGAGATCCATCATTTGACTAATATTTGGGAAACTTTTTCATTCGCTCTACTATCCAACCTATCAACTCAACCTATCCAAAACCGAGATTCTGATCTTTCCGGGCAACAATTCCCCTCAGCAAAACCTTTCAATTCAAATTGGCTCGCTACTGTTAACACCCATGGCGTCTGCAAAAAGCCTTGGAATTTGGATAGATGACAAATTGAGTTTGAACCATCACGTTGCTGCGATCTCCAGATCCTGCAGGTTCACTCTCTACAACATTCGCAAGATTCGGCCTTTTCTCTCGCAACAGGCTACGCAGCTCCTCGTCCAGGCAAACTCGTCCAGGCATCTCCAAACTCGACTATTGTAACTCCCTCCTGGCTGGAGCCTCTGCAGTCTCCATAAAACCACTCCAGATGATCCAAAATATGGCAGCCCGTCTCATCTTCAATCAGCCAAAATACACCCATGTTACACCTCTTCTCACCTCTCTCCACTGGCTCCCGGTAGCTGCTCGCATTGAGTTCGAATCCTTGATGCTCCCCTACAGGGCTGTAAATAGAACTGCGCCCTCCTACATCAACACACTACTACCTAGATACACTCCTACACGCTCTCTCAGATCGGCAAACGAAAGGAGACTAAAAATTCCTTCTTCACGGGGTCTCCGATTCCAATCATGTCTGTTCTCCGTTGTTGTCCCTGGCTGGTGGAACAACCTGCCCTCCTCCACACGACTAGCCGAGACTATCACCACTTTTAAGAAGAAGGTGAAAACCCTCTTATTCCAAAAATATTACAGACAAATCTAACACTTACACACGCACATGCGTACACATTGCACAAACAATACAAAAATGTATAAATGTAAAAGGAAAACATTCATCTAGACTCTTCTCCGTCTTGGCCCATCGGTGGTGGAATGAACTTCCCCACGAGGTCAGAACAGCTCAGTCACTGAGCACCTTCAAACGACAGCTCAAGACCTTCCTCTTTAAAGAATATTTAGATTAAATTGTTATTTTCTTGTCAAACTTTGTGTACAGAATCTACAACAGAGTGAATTAAATAGATGTATTCATAGTTGGGGTCCTAGTGAACCGGAATTGATCTCTTCATCGATGGTAACTTGAAAGCACGTTGTAAGTCGCTCTGGATAAGGGCGTCTGCCAAATGCCGTAAATGTAAATGTAAATGTAAATAAATACATTATAATTTTTCTTAGTCTAGCACCTAACAATCTCCGAGCATGCTCTTCACTGACAAGTCTAAGCCTTATCAGGGCTCTTAGTTTGTAAACTCAATATTCTATAGAAATCGAACAAGAATTTCTGGTGTCTTCCTCTTGTAAGTCGCTTTGTAAAGTAAAAGTACTATATTTTCCTTTGCTTGGTTTTTACTTGAAGGAGCCCAAACACAGAATTATCTGGATTTTTAGATCTAGAACTTAGAACCACTTTACTTTGTACCAAGAATTCGACCAGAATCTTTACCAACACATTCAGACACACAATATTACATTGTGTCCCCAATTATTACTTGTTTTACGTCAATTGTACGTGAAATTAATGTATTATTTTATTGTTTGTTGTATTTTTATTATAAATGCCACGTGGTGTACGGGTGTGTCGTACAGTGATAATGTATAAAAATGTATAATGTTTTTTTTAAGAGTAAAGAACGAGCGAAGGAAATGAGGCGTTGGTGGGAGAAACGCCCTGTTTGTCCCTCTTGGCTACCCGTAACTCGACCCACTTCCGCATCAACTGCGCGTTCGGTGCGTGGGTTCTGCGTGATATATATATATAGATAGATAGATAGATATACACGCTCGGAATGCGCGCATAAACGCGTCCTCGGGCGAAGCACCTCCGCAGACATGTCGCAAGGCCAAGACGAGTCCAAGAAGCGCGGCAGGCGGCGCTACGGCGGCCCGAGGGGCAAGAGGGCGAGGGGCTCCGGCGAGCTGGAGGTGGGCATGCAGGGGCGTCCTCATCACCTGCAACATGAACGAGCGCAAGTGCACCGCCGAGGCGTACGACCTCCTCAGCGAGTACGCCGAGCAGCTGTACGGCCCGGAGACAGTGAGTGGACGGAAGCGAAACACGCACGTGTACAGAATAGAATTGTGAAACACAGCACACGGTGCACACAGGGAAATGTGTCCTCTGCATTTAACCCATCACCCTGAGTGAGCAGTGGGCAGCCATGACAGGCGCCCGAGGTGCAGTGTGCGGGGACGACACTTTGCTCAGTGGCACCTTGGCGGATCGGGATTCGAACCGGCAACCTTCTGATTACGGGATAACCGCTAGGCCACCACTGCTCCATATGAAATTGGAGACTGGTAGTGGGGAATTTGTTTCCTGCTGTTAAGGTGTTACACACTCGCCCATGAACCAGGAGACCCACAAAGTCCCATGTTTGAACCCCACTTACTACCATCGTGTCCCTGAGCGGTACACTTGACCCCGAGTGTCTCCAGGGGGGGACTGTCCCTGTCACTGCTGACTGTAAGTCGCTCTGGATAAGGGCGTGTGTGCCCTTATCCCGTATAGTTGCTTGTGGCGGCCTAATTTAAGTTTAGTTTTAGTCTAGTCTAGACTAAAAGTCTGAGCATTTCAGTCAGAATTATCCATGAATGTTTTAATCTAGTTTTATTCAGTGAATGCTGCATTTTCTTAGAAATGCAGTTCTATTTAACTCGATCCATATGGTACAATTACAAGTACATTTACATTTATGGCATTTAAAGTAAAGTGAAGTGATTGTCACATGTGATGCACAGCACACGGTGCACACAGTGAAATTTGTCCTCTGCATTTATCCCATCACCCTGAGTGAGCAGTGGGCAGGGTTAAGTGTCTTGCTCAGGGACACAGTGGTAGTAAGTGGGGATTGAACCTGGGTCTTCTGGTTCGTAAGCGAGTGTGGTACCCACTGGGCCACTACAGACAAAAAAACATTCCCTTTTAGTCAAACTCATTTAATAATTTATCAGATTTAATATTATTATAATATTATTGTTACCTTATAGACTCAGGAATACTTTACATCCATTCGACCACACGTTTTCTCCCAGCGATCTGCTAAACCACCGCAAGCATCCCAAAATTATTGCGCAAACGGTAATTGAGGAAGTGATTCAGTATAATCCAGAAAGTACAGAAATGCAGTATAATAATTGCTCGATTGAACGAGAGGAGGTGACGTCTCGCCAATTGATTATGTAAATCCTATTTAATTTTATTCGTCAAACAATATAACTTGATACATTTCGATATGTCAAAAAGGTTCGCAGATGAAGATATTCCGCCGTCAATTTCAGGCGCGGCGTGTATGTTTATTGGCTGAATTCGATTTGCCCTGTGGAGTTTGCAGAGGACAGCCACAGCGAGGAGGACGGGGACGACGTGGAAGCGGCCCTGAAGAGGGAGGTGGCGCAGATTCGCACGTCCACCGAGAAGCGCGAGCGGCGGTTTCAGGCCCTGGAGAGCGGGGCGAACAACGTGGTCTTCATCCGCACGCAGGGCCTTGGTGAGTGTTCCGTGACCGGCGGCGGCGTTCCGCACCCCCTCCGCCACCCGTGACCCCTCCGTTGCGTCCCCCGCCCTGCAGATCCTGGCCAGCTGGTGCACCGCATTTTGCAAGACCTGCACACGACCAAGAAGAAGAAGTCGCGCGTGATCTTGCGAATGCTGCCGGTGTGCGGCACCTGCAAGGCCTTCCCTGAAGACATGGAGAAGTACCTGAGCACCTTCCTGGAACCCTGGTTCAAGACGCCCAACCAGGCCTCATACCAGATCGTCTTTAAAGCCCGGAACAGCAGCCACAACAAGAGGGACGACGTCATCAAGTCGCTGGCAGGTGGGAGCTGATTACCGTCACCGGTTCTTTTACTTGGCAAAAGTTTTAGTCGGTAGCGAAACAAATAGCGCTGATTAAAAGTGTCGGTGATGTTGGTGTTGCTATGTAGAGATGTGCTAGAATTTTACCATTAAGTGGCGCCATGGAGGATTGAGTGGCCTTTTTTTTTTTTTTTTTTTTTTTAAACACCGTTACCTTTAGAACCTAAAGTGTTTAAAGTGAAGTGATTGTCATTGTGATACACAGCAGCACAGCACACGGTGCACACAGTGAAATGTGTCCTCGGCATTTAACCATCACCCTTGGTGAGCAGTGGGCAGCCATGACAGTCGCCCGGGGAGCAGTGTGTGGGGACGGTGCTTTGCTGGTGATTATTGGGGGGTGGGGGGGCTCCATAAGAACGTATCAGTATTTTATCAGAGTTTATCTCTAAACTCGACTATTGTAACTCTCCTGGCTGGAGCCTGTGCAGTCACCATAAAACCACTCCAGATGGTCCAAAATATGGCAGCCCGCCTCATCTTCAACCAGCCTAAACACTCCCGCCTCTTCTCACCTCTCTCCACTGGTCCCGGTAGCTGCTCGCATCGAGTTTAAATCCTTGATGCTCCCCTACAGGGCTGTAAATGGAAGTGCACCCTCCTATACAAACACACTACTAGCCACCTACACTCCTGCACGCCCTCTCAGATCTGCAAACGAAACGAGACTGAATATTCCCTCTTCACGGGGTCTCCGATCCCAATCGACTCTGTTCTCCTTCGTTGTCCCTGGCTGGTGGAACAACTTGTCCTGCTCCATTCGACTAGCTGAGACTACCACCACCTTTAAGAAGCAGCTGAAAACCCACTTGTTGAAAAAGTATTTCAAACGAGTCCAACACGCACTTAACAATTTCCTGGCATGTTCTTCTTGACAAGTTAGGTCTTAGTTTTTTGACTCACAATTTATGGAAACCGAGTGAGAATTGCTTTGTAAGTCATTTTGGATAAAAGTGTCTGCCAAGTAAAGTGCCACTTAATAGACTTTGAGAAACGCGGCAGTCTTTACGTTGTCTCAGATCTGTAGACCATTTAATCGTGGATCAGGCTGAACGCCTCATGCTGTACGCAACGTTCATCTTTCGCAAGTTGACTGGTTTGGTATTGTATTACTGGATGTTCATCCAAATCCCCTCCTTCACAGGACTGGTGGGCAGGCTAAACCCGGCGAACAAAGTCAACCTGACCAACCCGGAGCTCACCATCATCGTGGAGGTGATCAAGAGCGTGTGCTGCGTCAGCGTGGCGCGGGACTACGTGGCCTTCAAGAAGTTCAACCTGCAGGAGGTGGTCAAGGCCGACGGGCAGCC